>NC_060270.1:23946470-24109719 GCF_021613505.1 Equus quagga | reverse complement strand
GAGCGGTGCCATGTCCGCGCCCAGGATCCGAACCCTGGGCCGCTGCAGTGGAGCGCACGAACTTAACCACTCAGCCACGGAGCGGGCCCCTAAAATGAAAATTCTTTTAAGTGGAGGAACATAGTAATTTGAATAATATGTTATATTGTTCACTAGATTACTCTTAAAGCTAAGACCAAGAAATAGGAAAGACCTCTTTGAAATGAGGAGAAAATGACTTTGATGAATGGTGCACCAGCCCAAAGATCTTCTGGCAGGGGGAGGCCAGGATGGGGAGAGGTGTGTGTCTGGCTCAGGGAAGCAGGTGACAGACACAGGTCAGCCCTGCACAGCATCCTCCCTCCTGCACCCACCACGGGGGGCTGCTCTGCCCTCTGGGACTCTTCTGGGCTGGCTGTCACAGTGGGCATTCAGGTCTGGGAGTCCTCTCCCTCAGCAGAACATGTGGTGCCAAAAACAAAAGTTGCAACCAGCCAGAGCACTTCCTTTCATTCCTGCCTTGAAAAATTCTGGAGCAGCTGGAAGCCCCCAGGAGAGATTCTTTTGTGCCACTCTTTGGAGCTTGGTTGTCTGCCTGACAGTCCGTGTCGGGGCCACCATCCACGTTTGTACTGGAGAACCTGTCCCCGATCTCCTTTCTGGGGCCAGTGAGAGATGGGAGGCTGGGGAGTTGGAGGGGAACAGGTGATAGCTCATTTGTTATTCAACATGTATTTGGTGCGTGCCTCCTAAGCGACCTGCTCTGTCACTGTGGTGGCTCTGAGTCTGTTGGAAGAACTCCTTCTCCAACCCTTTGGAGAGATCAGCGCAGTTCCTGCCCCAGCACTGCAGACCCTGACCCCACTGCCTGCTTGGGTTTTCCAGGCAGGAGAGAGATGCAGCAGGTGGGGTTGTGGGCCCCCGCCCTCTCACCCCTGACTCTGAAGGGAGGTGGTAGATCTCATGAATCTCCTGGAGGCTCTTCTGGGATTAGCCATACCCATTTGGTTTCTGGCAGGAGAGAAGCCTGGGATGCTCCCACCTCCCTTCATCACGGAGGACATTCCAAGCCTCCTTTTCTAAGACCTCCTTCCCTCTCTTGCCTCCCTCTCCCCTATTTCCTGAGGACTTGGTGTTCCCTCACTGCCTGTGGGGACCCCAAAACCCTGCTCTGTGCCCTGCCCTCGTCCCTATTTCAGAACTCCCTCTCTCCCTCCCCTCCCCCAAACCAAGGTGAAGAGCAAATATTGCTCTGCTCTCACCTCCTGACCATCTTGCTACTGGCTCAGTGACAGACTTCCCATTTCAGCTCATTTGTTGAGCACCTACCATGGTCCAGAGAGCCGGGGCCGTGCCCACCTGGAGTCTAACTTCTGGAGACGGCAGCCCGGTGAGGAGTCCCGATATCCAAGCATTGGGTACCTACTCAGTCAGACTCCAGTTTGCATGCAGGGCCCTTCAGAGGCATCCGGTAGCCCCACCCAGGGCTGCTTCTGCCCTCCCCACCACTGAGCCAGACGCACTCTGATCCAGTTCCTGTGACCTCCAGGTGTCTTGTGTCCACACCAGGCCCAGCCACCACCTCCAGGTTTTGCTCTCCAGGGACTTGGGCTGAGGTTAGTGTGACCAAACCCTGGCCTCTGCCTCCTAGGCCACTGCACAAAGCAATCCCCAGCCCTTCCTGTGGGACCTGCCCACGCCTCTCCTATCTTCCACACCAGGGGAGGAGCATCTGAAGGGTAAAATGGGATGAAAGACCAACCCCTTTCTAGGCACTCAGTAGTTCTTCTGGCATATGTGTGGTCCCCTCGGCTGGCCTTTCATGCAGAGGGTCTGCTGCTACTTGAAAAACACCGAGGAGAAAGTGTGGTTTGAGAGGCATTTCTGTGCCCTTCTTTCTCTCTGCCCTGCAAGCAGAACAGTCTTCCACGTCAGATTCCCTGGGCGAAGTTTTGCTGCAGTTAGAAATTAAGGGTTAAGAAATTAGAACACCCTGCAGGTGTGACTTTTGTGATTTGTCAACACAAAGACCAATGTTGAGCCATTCAAAATTCACAGGAAGACTGTGTGACACACTTGAGAAAGACAATGGCAGTGAAGACAAAGTTGAGTGTCCAAGAACCTGCCCACACTGGCTTTGTGAAAACCAGATCAATCCTCTGGTTATGTTGGGGAGGAAGAAACTTTCCTCTGCCCTCTTAGGTTCTGATCTTGGGGGTCTGCAAATCAAACTGACAAAAGACAGATTAACAAGAAGTAAAAACAGATTCAATTATGTACATGTACACAGGAATTCACAAAGATACATGACTCGAGGCATTTAGAATTTGGGGCTTATATACAATTTTAATAAAGAATGATAAATTGTAAAGAAATAACTAGACAAAGGAAAAGGGGTTTGGGGCTTCTGGAGTGGGTAAATTATGAGAAAATGACTAGGAAATGTAGGATAAATGAGGGTTGTTTAGCAAGGTTTGGTAAGAGTCTTTCTCCTCTTCCTGGTATGGAAGAGGCAAACACCTTTACAAGTGGGAATTTATGTGACCTTACCAAAGAGAAGCTTATGTCCTGCTTTTAGACAGAAAGTGGGAGGGCAGAGATCTAATTGCCTTCAGCTCAAAATAATCCTGACGCCAAAGATTTTGGAGTGGCTTCCTCTGATCCCCTTCAGTTCAAAACTAGATAAGACGAGGGGGAGAGGCGAGTAGTTGTGTTTTTAATGCTAAGGGTATTGTGTTTGTTGATTGGGTTGATTTTTTTTTTTGGTAAGAAGACACATGATCCTTATGCAAATGCCAGCAATAAAGAAAAAGTCCAAAAAAGAAAGTCTAAAAAAGATCCTGCAAAAACCCACCACCTAGAAACAGCGTTACTAAAATTCAGATGCTCTCTTTGTCATCATGCTCTGCATATATTCCAAGTTTCACTTTGGAGACGTCCTCCGTCATGGGGGAAATGCTGGGGGAGCTGAGGCGGGCCAGGAGCCAGCCGAAGCCCAGGGGGTGTTTCAGAGGGTTGGGCTGCCAGAAGGGAAGAGCACCAGAGGCCAGGGGACTCTCCCCGCCTGTGATCATTACAGAGATTAAGCCCTATCTTTGCAGGATTATAGCTCCTAATTAGGAAAGGAGGTTTACAGAGGGGGACCTTTCGCATTCCACAGCGGGCTGTGTGCTTATTCCCCTGCAGCCTTCTGCCGTGCTGCCGGACTTCCCCGCTTCTCTGTTCCAAATGGAAAATGTGGAGACAGAAGGAAGCAGGTAGTGACAAGCAGGAGTCAGGCTGCTTTTTGGTGGGGCTAGCTTAGGCCACACAGAGACAGGGAAAGCTGGGAGCCCCTAGGAATTCTAGCCTATCCTTGGCGTATAAAAGGGGAAGCTGAGGCCCAGAGAATGGAAAGGAGTCGCATATGACAATGCAGACGCGGCAACTAATAAGCTCCCGCCCTTCCCTCATTGTGACGTGACCGAGAGTGATTCTCTCCATGCCTCCTTAAAACATAGGTCAGTGTCTTGCTTTTAGACCCGTTAATGCCATCTACAAAAAGTGATTACTAAAAACACAAATATATTGATTGGGGGATATAATTTGCATTGCAAACGCTTTCTTCTTTTTACAAAAGTTTTCATCAGAGGGTTCCTCCCAGTAGCAAGCTTCCCTTACAATATTTCAGTGGGTTTTGTTTTACAATATTTAGTTTTCAGGTATGGATATAATTTCGTAAGCGAGGCCTCTTGATGCTAAAACAACTCCAGAAGGGTTCGTGTTGTCGTTTACGATGACAGTTCATAAGGATTTGGGGGAAGGGACGTTAGTGAGGACTTAACTCGGGAGGTTGATGGCATGAGGGCCCAAGATCCATCTCATGGGGCTCAGGTGGGGTCAGGGCAGGACCAGCAGCATAATTTGTGGGGCCCAGTGCAAAATAGAAAGGTAGGGCGACTTGTTCAAACATTATTAAGAATTTCAAGGTGACAGCAGCAGAGCATTAAACCAACAGTGGGGCCTTCTCGGGGCGGGGCTCTGTGCAGCTGTGCAGGCCTCACACCCACAGGGCCGGCCCCAGGTCAGGGTGAGTGGTGGGGCGGAGGGTTGGTGTGAAAGGAGGTGCACAGAGGTGAGAGGGGAGGCCGGTGAGCCATATATCTGCTCTATTCGGCTTTGAGATACTTTACCTTCGGAATTTTATTCGGCTTGTGCTATTGGTAAACGAGTCATTCCTGGGATCACAGGCTGGTGAGGGAGTCAGGGGAACTGCGTACAGAAGGACTGTGTGATATCTGTGGTCATGCTCCGGGCTCCTTACTGTGGACCAGGCCTCGTGCCCGGGGCTTTGCACTACAATTTACTTCATCTTCATAGAAATATTCGTGTAAAGTAGCAGGTGAGATACAGGCACTCGAGACAGATGCCGGGGTTCAAATCTCACTGACTGTGAATCCTTGGACAAGTTACTTAACCCCACTCTGCACCTCAGTTTCCTCATCTGTTAAACAAAGTAATGAGTTGCCCGTATTATAGGGTGGTGTTAAGATTGAGTGCGTTCTTCCATCTTCAGCTCTTTGCCCAGGGCCAGGCACACAGTTAATGTCTGATAAATGTTCGCTGCTGTGATGATGATGATGGAGGAGAGCGAAGGAGGAAGAGGAGAAGTAGAATAAGTAGAAGCAGAAGAGACAGTGACCTCTCTGTAGTTAAGTGGCAGGTTCTCCATTTTACAGAGGAGGAAACCATGATGGAGAGATCAGGGAAATTGTCCAAGGGCACCCAGCAAATGACCTGTGCTCTTTCCTCCGCCGTGGTACCTCCTGGGGAAGCTTTCTGGTTTGGCCTAAATGCCTCAGGCTCAATGAACTCAAGTATAGATGGATCACCAATCCCATGTTGCCGATTCAAAGTCTGCCATGCAGCTACACCTTTGCTCAGCATCCTGAGTGTGCTGGGCCCTCATGTGGGTGCTGAAGGGTATGAGGATGAGAGGTGGAAGGGGGCCGGCAGATGGGTGCAGTGCTGAGTGCTGAGGGCTGTGCCGTGTGACCAGTCCATGGCGAGCGGGGCAGGAGCACTGGGAGGAAGGAAGGGACGCCTCTACGCAGGACCTTAGAGAGGGTTCTGTGGGATGAAGTTCTAGCCTGGGCTGTGGGGAAGAATAGAAGAGTGGGGGCGCCTGCTGAATATTGTGTGGAAGTCAGAAACTGAAGTAAATTCCTCCGCCTCAGCCTCACAGGCAGGTGGTGTCAGGAGGCAGGTGACACCCAAGAGTACAGTGAGCACTGAGAAGAGGCTGAGCCACAAAAGCCTGGGGAGCCACACCCTCTCTTCTTTCCGTGGTGGGAGGAGAACAGGCGCGAGGGCGTTTGAGGGTGCAGGGCTTTGTCAGCCTTCACCTTTGACCCCAGTTAGCACTCACTCGGGGGGATCTTCCCACCCTCCGCTGCCTACCAACCCCCCATTCACCCGCTCTCCTGCTCTTATCTCCCAGGGTCAGTGGACTTTCCCCCTTCATGGGTGACAACGATAACGAAACCTTAGCCAACGTTACCTCAGCCACCTGGGACTTTGACGACGAGGCCTTTGATGAGATCTCCGATGATGCCAAGGATTTTATCAGCAATTTGCTGAAGAAAGATATGAAGTAATGAGTTGAGATTTCAGTCTTTTCAGCTTCCCCACTTCCTGGACGGGTGTCGGAAGCAGGGATTTCTTTTGCCTGACGTGGGTCCCTCCTCACCTGAGGAGGGGAGGGTGGGCATTGGGAGTTGGGGGGCTGGGAAAGGGTCTTCCTAGGCCCCTGCTCCCTGATGTCAGATACTCTACTCATCTTTAGAAGCACAGAAGCCTCACTTGAAAAGCAACGCTTGACCGAGTTGCGGGGCGGGCGGCAGCTTGTTGTGTGTGAATAATGACAGCCCCTTTTATCTTCCTATAAAGTCCTGCTGAAACCTCAGCCCCTCTTTAGGGGTTGCACGGGAAGTATCCTATTTGTGGGTCCTGATCACATTCCCAGTCTATTCTGGCTTGGTGTTTCTTTCATATCTAAATTATTTAAGAACTGCCTGCCTGAATATGGCCAGGCACCCTCTACCACTGGCCAAAGTCAGGCTGTGATCCCGAAGCACTGGGCTCAGCCCTCTCCCAGCTCCGTCTCTGTCCCCCCAGTAACAGTGCATTGAGGTTCCCCTCCTCTGCCTTCTGGGGCTTCCTGGTCAGTGGATGAATATATAAAACAGTGATGAACAGTGGGAGGCCGGTGTGTTCAGGCACAGAGATGATCAAAGGCTGTGAGGAAGGGTCAGATACACAAGTCGCTCAGTATGTCACTGAAAGCGGAGTGGAGGTGGGAGTTGTAGAGGAGACTGAGCGGTGAAGGTGGAGGGGGCCGTGGTGGCGACTAGACAGAATTCATTGGTGAGGACTCTCCTGATGAGAGGAGCCAGCGAAATGAAAGCAAAGGTGAGGGGGCTATGTGTGTGTAGGGAGAGCTGGCCTGCCCCAGGGGAAGGAAGTAGTGGGAGTGTCAGGTGAGAACATAGTGGGGGTGTCAGGTGAGAGCAGCTGGCCTATTGGACTCCTGACTCACTCTGTAAACAGGTGGCCAGATGGGGCAGGACCTGGCTCCAGGAGCCCGATGGAGTTGTATTTGGCAATGGGGAGCAGTTATAAGCTTTACTCTGGAAAGGGTATGTTGAAATATGTGGTGCGCCAGGTGATGAGAAGGGGAGGAGCAGCCTGACTCCATGGGTGAGGGGGAGGCTGTGCATTCGCCAGGTGACCTTGTGGCCTAGATTCTGCCCTGTCTGGCTGGCCCCCAGACACCCATGAGGCTGACGGTCATCTTGCTCACCCACGAGAGGAGTCCTGTTTGGGATAGGAGAGCGCAGTTGCTGAAGGAGCTATGCTGGAGGGTCTCTTAGAATGATTCTGTCTGATTTTCTGGGTACCTACCCTCCTCTCAGTCCTTTTTAGCCATCTCAGGGCCAAACTCCTCCAGAGGCTTCCACGCTCTTTGTCAGGGAGGTCTTTTTAGCATTTTGCTGTCACAGTCTTTGTATCAGAAGGAGGCGTGACCCAAGGAGAATCTGGATGTTGTGGAAGTCTAGATTCCCTTCCATGAGGGATTCCTACTCCAAGGGTGCCTTGGGGACATGCACGCCTCCTTCCTAAACTCTGCTCCGAGCGCAGCTTTTGTCAACCAAGCTTCATTCCCTGAAGACTTGGGAAATGAGATATTGTGTATATACCCTATTTTGACCTTGAATTAATTCAGTAATGAACTGTGTTGGCCCCTCTGTGCTCATAAAATGGACTCACCAAAGAACTAATTTCAAATAGATCAAGACACTAGATTCCCATAAACTCTTTAAACTCAACATCTCTTCAACCAGAAGTCTCCATCTATCAGCACTTGTTGTTTTTCTATTATAAAATCAACACACGCAAATTGTAGAAAATTTGAATATAAGAAAATTAAAATAATCCACAATCCCTTTATCTAAAGATCACTATAGTTTGCTATACTTAGCAAATTTATACTCAGTTTTCTACACATGTTCACATTTGGCTCTTTGGGCTTTATTAGTCCTATTACAAGTAAAGCGATGGCCCTAAAATATTTCTAGATTCCCAGAGCTTTCAGAAAGATTAAATGAGTTTCACTGCAGTTCTAAGGTAGTATGTAGGACATACCTCTGGGTTCTAACAGGAGAAACCTGATAGTCAACCACACCATAAGACATGAGAGTTCAGTGGTCCTTGGAGATTTGGGCCTAATGTTTCACTCTAGCCTCCACTAGACAAGGAGGCAGAAGGATTAGGCCTCCACAATGCCAACCCCAATCCCCATGTGACCAGCAGAATGACTCCACCCTGGAATATGGTGCCAGCCATTCCCAGACATGTCTGTCCAGCGCTTAACCTTCCTAGACCCCAGGGGCAGGTCATGAGACTCCACTTGCTTACTTGGTGGTTAGGTCTTCTTAACACTCACCTGTTCTGGGTCCAGTCAGTGTAACCCAGACCAAGAGAGGGAAAAGGCCAGGAACACGGTGACCCTGATCATGGTGGATGGACTGGGAGCAGAGAGGCCTCAGCTCTGCCCTGTGTGACTGGGGACAGGTGACCTCCCATTTCTGATTTGACCAGCAGTCTCTGAGGTCCCCTCCTGCTCAGAAATCCTCTGATCTCTGCCTCCATCAGAAACCGCCTGGACTGCACCCAGTGCCTTCAGCATCCATGGCTAATGAAAGACACCAAGAACATGGAGGCCAAGAAGCTCTCCAAGGACCGGATGAAGAAGTACATGGCAAGAAGGAAATGGCAGGTAATGAGGGGGTCACTTTGGACTGGGATGTTGGCCCTCATATTTGCTTTATTCAAGCCACCCTCATTCCCAGCTTGCCCTGGCCTCACTCCAAAAACATTTAAATTTGTTTCTGAAATAGTCTGGGAACAAGACTGACATTTCATGTCTTCATGACCAGGGATGAGCACTGTCACCTTTAGGACTATTTGGCAACCCTGGAGAACGCGATCTCCTTAAAGGTGGTGTGATGGTCTTACATTTCTCAATGATGAAGGAGGAAGGCACATGATCCTACAAAGAGAGACACGGTCCCCACCCTCTAGGGAGATTGTATGTTACTAGCTACATGTCCTTGGGCAACTGACTTAACCTTGCTGTGCCTTCGTTTTCTGTACAGTGGGGATAATCGTGGTACGGCTGTCACAGCAGTGTTGTGGGAATTATATGAGATAACCTTCACCAGGCCTTTAGCACGTTGCCTGGTACATAGTAAATGTTTAAAAGAAAAATGACACCAGTAGCTAATATGCATGGAGGGCTGGCTGTGTGTCAGGGAGTGTTCAACGCACTTTATATGCATTAAGTCTTTTAATCCTAGGAGGCAGGCACTATTGTTATCCCCACTTTTCAGACAAAGTGAGGCAGAGAAAGGCTAGGAAAGTCACCCAGGGTCATGTAGCCAGTAAGTGGGAAAGCCAGGATTCAAACCCAGAGCCTGGCTCCAGAGCACACGTCTTAACAAGGACACAGAATTGCCTCTGACTGTCAGCGGATGGATAAAACAATCACTCCAAATCATAGGGAAACGTATCATCTATTTTATTATTCTTATTATCACTCTTAGTGTATAAAATTCCTGAGCTACCGGAGGGTCCGTGGTTTCCATACTCAAGAATGTATAGTGTGATGGGGAACTGAAGCCAATAGACATAAAAGGACATAACGCAGAGCAAGAATGATAAACTGTCTGTATGGCTCTCATACCCATATATGTGAGTGTGGACAGGAGAATGGAGCCAGGCACACCAGAGTGGGCTGTAGTGGTGAAGAAATGCTGCCAGGGCGGGAGTTTGGTCATGAAAATGGGCTGGAACACTGAGAAGAGGGGAGAACAGCCCGGATGAAGGAAAAGGCACAGAGGTGGGGGCCACACCTCACCCTGGTTTTGCTGGCCTGACAGGAAAACCTTTTAGCTGGGCTGTCAGGGGACCTGGAGCATTTACACCTTGGTTACGTGGCAGAGAAGAAGGAAATCGCTGGTTTAGGGACAACGTTGGTAATTTGCCACACTGGGTGGCTAAAGCGCCGTTCCCTCAAAAAGTACAACTGCACACAAAGGTTGAGAGAGGAGCAGAGGTGAACAAGGGGCTTTGGTGTGTGGGTATAAGGGACCACCATCCCCTGCACTCCTCCGCCGGGACCCCCCACAGCGGGAGTCAGTTCTTGGTTAGGCCCTGTGTGAAGGTTTGGGTGGATTGTTCTCCCCCGAGTGCCAGGTGAGTTGGAACACCTGTGCCACTTACCCTTCCCTCTGGTGCCATTAGGATCCAGTGAGATCAGAGTTATGCATTCTTTAAAAAACCCAAAACCAAAGGGGTCCATAAAATCGAACGTGGGCGTTATTAATGATCCTGTGGCCAGTAGATCTCAAAGAAATAGCGGTATTTCTGGGAAAATAGCTGGTATGGGGGTGGGGCGGTCCTCAGAGCAGCGAGTCTCACTGGGTTTCACTTGGATGAGGCTGTGGGATCAGGGGCAGCCTTATGGCTCAGGCTCTCTGGGAGCAACGACACGTCTGCTGGTGAACCAAAGCCAGGAAGAGCCTAAACCCAGGGGACAGGCGCAGAGAGAGATAAGGAAGTGAGAGAGGAAACAAATGGAATTTTTCAGTCAGGGAACCATAATTTGTGCTGATGTTTTAATCACGTAAGATTTTTTTCTTGCTATATATGGTGTTATTAGCCATAAGGTTTTCTGGAAGTGCGAGGGGAAAGAAAAGGGTAGAGTTCAGAGAGGAAACCTTAATTTCATATTTTAATGTAAGTAACAGCATTTGGAAATGGTTTTTCCACAAAAAACAGTGGTTAGGTTTCACAAAGTTACACACTAAAGTAGCCCACAGAATCCCATTTGATGCATAATGTCCCTGAAGCGTAATTTCACTGGTAATTGTTCCACTGCATCTGACCATCTTGTGTTAGATTTCTTCCCTAGGAAAATGTTTTCCACATTTTTAACTCCAGATACCAGGACCTCAGCACCCCTAGAATAGGGGGTTCCCTCTCAGAGCCGAGGTTCTGTGTGGTGGGGTGGGGGGAGTGGAGTGGAGTAGAACGGGGTGGTCTGTGGTGGAGGGAGAGGGGCAGGGCGGGCACCCGTAGCCCAGAACGCCCCACAGCTGTGCAAGAGACGCTTCCTTGTTATCGTTCTGGTGTGGTTTTCATAAAAGGCCCAGGAGGAAGTAATATGGGAACAAATCCCTACAAGCAAGGCAATGTATAGATGGCTAATCGTATTATTGATCTTAGAATGAAGCTATTCTGAAAGAAGGTAGCGTTTTTATTTATATAAAAGAATCCTAAAAAGACATGTTGGTGACTGGTAGCATTGAGGATGGATTAATTGAGCAGAATGACAGGGCTTCTGTCTGCAAAACTGGAAGCAAAGGACTAGGAATTGGAGGCCCGTGGCAGCTGTCTTTATTTTCTGGGAACCACAAAGACTCCAGCAGTATGGACCAAAGGGCCATAGGGGAAGAAAGCTTTTGACTCAATGTAGCACAGAGTATTCTTGGCCATCCCATTTGGATATGCATTTCTCAAGGGAAATTGTAGTCTGGGGCTGTTGGTATATGCATAGGATCTAAGCCGGCTGGCTGGCTCCCGGGTGACCAACTTGCCGTCATTTACCAGGGGCTGTCTCTGTTTTAGCACTGAAAGACCCTCAGTCCTGGGCAAACCGGGCCAGTTAGTCTTCCTTGCTGGCACTCCCAGGGGAGGGAGTCTGTGCTGCATTAAGGAGGCCAGTACAGACACTGCCCACCTAGAACACAGGAACCCAGCCTTGTCAACTGTCCTCAAACAAGAGAAAGCCTTCCTCAAAATAAGAGTGGCAAATAGAGAATTGAAACTTCCTTTCTTGATGCTCCAAAAATTTCCAAAAGCCTTGGTCAGTAAAGCAGCAACCAACTTTCAGCTCAAAGCTGTGAATCTGGAAGACTAGAGTTTACAGATGCCTTTCTTTTCCAGTTCTGACAAATAACTTCCCTACCAATTTTTTTTCCTCAGTTTCCAAAGATTGAATTCCCATGTAGATTATTTTTAAGATTTTCCTTACTGAGCACTTCTTACATTTCTCCCTGTTTTAGAAATTATATGTTGTATCGCTCCATCTGATGGAAATTTCCCCCCTCTGTGTGGTCTTTTTGTGTATTTGCTACCGGCTCTGAAATATTGTAACTTTTTTATTTGCCTTGTTCTGATAACTTCCTGTTTGTCATTCTGTTAATAGAAGAGGAAAGACTTCATTATTCCCCACCAAGCAAATGAAGACAGTCCTGGTTTGTCACAAGCCAGGCGTTTGGAATTAGGGGGCCCGTGGGCTCAAAGGGAGTGTTCCCTGCTACACATTCACGTGCATGAATCATAGTCTTTCTATTGGAGACTAGAGCTGCAGGAAGATTCAAATATTCTGGTCCAAGGACATGAGAGCCAGAGAAGGGAACTGACTTGCACAAGGTCACACAGTAATCAGATTAGAGAACTAACCTGTCCCTTGTTGGGAATGAACCCTCTGAGTTTAGAGACTCCTGGCACAGGGCGAACGGATCTGTGTTGGAGAAAGGGAGTGGAGAGCTGAGAAGGGCTGAGTCGGAGACTTTGGCTGATTAGGAAGTAGTCCAGTCTGACATCAACTCCGTATGGAGGGCTGCAGGGCTAGCACCACCTCTTACCCATTCCCGAGGTCAGGGTACGCTCCCACGGGAAAGGCTGGATGGCTCCACACTCTAGCTAGCACAACAAATACATCAATGACATCACCAGTAACCACTTCTCCCAGAAGACCGTGCAAGATTGCCAAGTGGTCCCAGTCTGCAGGGGACACAGTGCCTCTGCACACAGTTAAGCTGGTTGGTCATCATCTCTCACCTTCCTGCCCCCCCATCACCTCCACCTGGGGCTTCCTGGGTTCTGTTCAGAGTGACCCAGCTTCACCATGGTGACAGAGGGCTAGAAGCATAAGCACACCACACTGATGTATGTGAGAGGGCAGATGGCCTGAGGACAGAGCAGGAGGGAATGACTGTCCCAAGTGCTTGAAAAGCACTGCAACAAGGATGGCATGTGACATAGCAGAAAAGTGATTATGGTCACAGCCGTAAGTCTCCACTTAAACCACACACACATGCACACACACACACACACACACACAATTTCCTGTGTGATTCCTTAGCACTCTGAAATTTTTTACTTTCAAAAAAATCTTTTTATTGAAGCATACTCGCTTTCCAGATAGTCCAAAATTGTGAGGCTTTACTGAAATCCTTGAGCGTATGAAGTTAGTTGAGGAGGAAAATGGCTTAGCCGGCACAGTTTGAGGTCCCGTGGCGCTAGCCATGTACCTATGTACAGGCCGTTCCCTCCTCTCTCGGCAGCCAGTCTGTGGTAGCAACATCTGCTCTCTGGATGCACAGCATCTGGATGCCTGAAAAGATGCTTTGGGTGCAGGCGTGGAAAGACTTGGTTAGGCCTCAGTTTCTTACCTTAGTCATTCCATTGACGTTTTCTTAGAAAAGGGGTGAAAAACTTACTTGAAGGTGAGAAATACAGACACAATTGTACGTTACTAAGGATTTCTTGGCCTAAGACCCATGCTTGGTAGAATTTTCACAATGGCCAAGAAAATTTTCATGTCGGGTTCTGGCATCCTTTTCGGCAGAAATTCCGTCCTCTCCTCAGGTGCCTCGTCTCAGAAAAGTGAAGCGTCATTGCTTTTCATTTCTTCGGGTGCTTCTTTTTGGTGTCTGGGTGTCCATGAGAGAAGAACACCCTTCTAGAACTTCACTGTGCGTTCACACACTCATGCTGAGGCCAGCCAGAGTATTTCCCGAAATCTCTTACGTATCTGAATCTTTTATAAACAGAACTAAATGAGACCTTGGAGATCATCTGCCCCCTCCCTAAACAGAAAAGGAAACTGAAGCCCGGAGAGGTTAAGCGACTTGCACAAGGTCAAGAAAATGAACTTTTTTTTTTTTACATCAGGACCTGTGGGATCTGTAGTAACTATCCTCTTGACCAATTAAAATCCTATCGCTAGCATTGTTTTACGAGAAACAGCCCACTGGGCCCCGTCAGCAATAAGTCTTGGAGCTGTCTCAGCCTGCAGTTGCTTTATATAAACTATCCCTTTTATGGGAGCTGAAGCACACTATGAAAAGGGTTTTTGTCTCATGTTGACCTTGTTTAGTCACATTAACGCACACATCGGTTCCAGGCCCCATTCCATTCTCCGAACATCTTCTGACACGCTGATAGTGCTGAGCAGAGCAAGGTTGGGCTCACTCCTCTGGCAGGACCTCAGCACTCGGGAGGCCCTCGTCTCCGGGACAGCCGCTTCTCCTGGGCTGGGCTGTTCTCCCTGAGCCCCACTGCCCAACTGGAACCAGGGACCCCGCCTGAGTCCAACTCCAGTGTCTCTTTTCCAGAAAACGGGCAATGCTGTGAGAGCCATTGGAAGGCTGTCCTCTATGGCAATGATCTCAGGGCTCAGTGGCAGGAAATCCTCAACAGGGTCACCAACCAGCCCACTCAATGCAGAAAAACTAGAATCTGAAGGTAAGGAGCTCCAGGAAGATTTTCTCCAACCAGTTGGTGAGAAAGGACGGCTTGGGGGTTGGAGGGGCATTTTGGGTCTTGAGGGGGAGGGGATTTTTGTTTTTTGTTTTTTTATAATACAACCTAAAGGATAAAATTCAGAGGTACTTTTCGGTTGCCCTGACAACAATCACTAAGTCTAGTCATTACTTGTTAATTGTTTAATCTTAGGTTTAACTATTTGTTTAATCTTAGGTTTAACTATTTGCAGAGGGAAAGTAATCATTTGTCTAATAGGACTAGATGACCTTCACTATTCTTTTCCCTATATTTTACATAAGAATTAGCAAAGGTCTTATTAAAAGCTTCCTTTTTCTGTGCTATTTGTTCCTTCCTTCTGTGATATTTATGATATTCCTTTTTCTTGATATTTTCAAGTGATATTTGTATATTGATAGGCAAACATACAATAAAAACCACCTATAGCAGTATACTTTTTAAAAATAGCCATCCATTTTTTTTACTGTGTTTTTCTTTTAAACAAAAATTAACTCATATAGTCCACGTCCGTTTGGCGTTTTTCATGATGCTGAAGCATGCCGTCTGAACTGGGTGGACAGTGACTGGCAGGGCCCCACCTAGAGACCAGTCAGGTTAGTTAACTTGCCCAGTGTCCTTGACAGGCCGCCCCGTCCACCTCCTCCGTGAAGGCCTCGGCCTCTTTCTGCTTCAGATGCAGGCGGGGTCTGGCCCTTATCTTCTTGAGGTGCCTCATCTAGCCAGAGACACCCTTCTGCCTCCCTCTGCCTGGTGCCTTTGATATCCAAGGGTGAGAAGCTGAGTCTAGATCCCTTTTGTGCACAAAGGCAGGGTAATTGGCGAGGCCACTTGCTGGGCTGCTCGGATGTGTTCAGGGACGAAGTCTGCAGCACATGGGCCTGATCCCTCCTGATTCCCTCCTGCCACTCCCCAGATGACCCAGAATAGCCTGAAGGGGAGGAAGAAGACACAGGAGCCCCTGCAAGTTACAGCTCTTCCCTAGACCGATCCCAAACCCTGGTCCGCAGTCATACGAGGTGAAGGCAGTGTAAGTGAGGAGGATAGAACTACTGGCAAATCGAAGATGCCTCTAGGACCTGGCTTCTCCCGAGGAGGGCAGAGGGGGTTCAGAGACCAGGAAGACTGGTCAGGTTCGTCCTTCTGAGATGCCCTCAACTGAATCCTGAAACAGCATGAAATGCAGCCAAAAATCCTTTTTAAAGATTATTTCCTTTTTCAATGTGTCAGCATAAGGGAAGGGGGGGTTCCAAACGTTTCCCCAGTTTGGTCACAGTTCTCTCATCTGCCAAAAGCATTTGGCAGCAGGCCAACCTGTCCCCGGGAGAGAGGGCTGCTTATGATTCAGGCCTCTCAACTGCATTATTTGCTAAATGATAGCAACTTAAAAAAAAATTTAAAAAGCCAGCTTTTCTAAACTATGGAATAGGGGAGAACAAGGAATGAAGAAATGACCACATCCTCTTCCCTGTCTTCTAGAAGATGTCTCCCAGGCTTTCCTTGAGGCTGTTGCTGAGGAAAAGCCCCATGTAAAGCCCTATTTCTCTAAGACCATTCGTGATTTAGAAGTCGTGGAGGGGAGTGCTGCTAGATTTGACTGCAAGATTGAAGGTAAGTTGTGGCTGTTCTTCCCTTTACTAAAAAGGGGTGTGGCTGGCCGATGGGCCCCTACTGTGTGCCCTGGGCGACGTGTCAGTTCTGGGCAGCCTGGCAATTACAACAGCCAGGCTATGAGGGAAACTGGGTCAGGAGGAGTTGGCCCCCGTCCCCAGGCCCACCCACAGAAGTTTAACGCCCTTCAGGGACTAACCTGGGGCACATTTGCTATCTAGGCCCAAGTTAAAAGTGGTTTATCATGGACCTAATTTGGCTATGGCACATGCTTAATGAAACAAGCTTCTGGGAAGTATGTGAACTGGCCACAGGAAGCTCTCAAAGGAAGGTTGGCACAAAGGGCATCGGATGTGGAGTTGGTGGCTCTGCTGTGCATCAGCGGGCTGTGTGACCTTGGTCAGTGATCTAACTCTTGTGAGCCTCAGACCCTCAGCTGTAATATGATGTCTGGCGCCCTGAGTGGCTCTGGGGATTCTGTGAGACGACATATGTGCAAAGGGGAAACTTTTAAAGTCTTTTAAAGATGTCATGGAGTCAAGGAGAAAGTTGTGGGATTGGTAAATGCTGAAAGCGAGCGTGCTACGTGACTTCACACAGGGAAGTTGGGACCCAGGCATCTGGGCAAAGCCCTCAGTTTGTGTGTCTTCTCCACACTTCTCCTCTGCTGCCAGGAATAATGTGGCTGTAGAATCGTGAGTTGTTGGAGCTCAAGGAACCTTTCGGGATCTTAGCCTAGCACCTGAGAAATTAGGAGAGACAAGACAGGCCTCTTCAAGTCTGTGACTGTCATGTGCCGACCAAATGGAGGGCTATCGCCCATTTCAGTCTGAGCAAATGAAGCGCAGGAGTTCATGAAGCAGCTTTCCCCAGGCTGCCCAGCACAGGACCGCAGTCAGAACAAATCGTGCCTCCCACTCTGTAAGATTCTCCAGCAGTATGACTAGATAACGCCTTTTAGGAAAAGTAACGCAAAGTTAGGAATGAAAAAAGAATTTTCCTCGTGCGTCATTATATTATCAAAATGCCTTGCAAATGCCTACCATAATCTTTCTCTTTTTTCATTCAATTAAAAAAAAAAAGTGGATGTGCTGCCTTTGCTAGTGTGGAAGTGCTCCGCTTGGGGATTCTGCTGAAGGCTCTGGGCCACTGCTTGTCACTCTCTCCATCACCATTGTCTTTGGGTCTTCTGAAGTTCTTTCCTTTTTCCTTTTATTATTTTCTAAAAATTATTATAACATACTGATTATCATCTTTGTGGTTGCTGTTCTCTTTGGGATTATTTCCTTGGAATTTGCATAACGTCAACTAGAGTCCTGAAGAGAAACTAAAGCATATGGATGCTGTTTTGATAAAAACAAATTTCTACCTAAAAAGAATGTTAGGATTCTTAAGTTCTTCTTTGTAAATTTTTATTCTGGTTGGGGCTACAATTGTTTTCCTGTAAAAATACTTTTACAAAATTTAAGAACAAGTCAATTGGAATTATTATATATTTTAAATGTATATTTCCCATATATTTTTAATGCTGAATTTTGCAGAAACATGAGACTAATCAATGTAGTGAATTTCCAGTTATCTACAGGCAGATTATCTATCTTTGGATCAGACTAAGACAAATATTGGGGGTTTTTTTCTTAGCAATATTATCACTTCCTCTAACTTATGTTTTATGTAGCTGTTATCAATTTTATTGAGTTATAATTTACAAACCATGGAAATACACGCCTATTTTAAGCATATAACTCAATTATTTTTAATAAATTTGTAGAGTTGTGCGACTGATACCACAACTCAAGTTTAGAACATTTCCATCACCCCCAAAAGATCCCTTGTGCCCAGTTATTCTGACTCTTATTTTTTATTTAAGTTTATTTAAGTTCAACTTTTATACAAGATAAAAAATCTTCTTTTCATCCAAGAAGATATTTAGCTCTAGGTGTGTAGCTGGCGTTGGGGTGGCATTCCATGTAGTATTCTTTAGCTGCGTGAAGGCGGGAGGTGGTGCAGGCCCCACATGGATGGGAAATGGAATGACTGTAAGATACCTTATCTGAGGTTTCAGATATTTGTATTGATAATATATGCCCATATTCAAATGTCAATATCAAAGCAGATACTAAAAGCTAATATAATTTTTTTCCTTTACCCCCATAATCAATAGAGGCAGATTAGGAGTTGCTTGCATGAATTCATAAGAAATTTTCAATCACAGTGTCTGCAACGTGTGTTCTCTCCCTGTGATGCAGGATACCCAGACCCTGAGGTCGTCTGGTTCAAAGATGACCAGTCAATCAGGGAGTCCCGCCACTTCCAGATAGACTACGATGAAGATGGGAACTGCTCTTTAATCATTAGCGATGTTTGCGGGGATGACGATGCCAAGTATACCTGCAAGGCTGTCAACAGTCTTGGAGAAGCCACCTGCACAGCGGAGCTCATTGTGGAAACCATGGAGGAAGGAGAAGGGGAAGGGGAGGAGGAAGAAGAGGAGGAAGAGGAGGAGTGAAACAAAGCCAGGGAGAAGCAGTTCCTAAGTCATATTACAAAGACTATTTCTCTAAAGCTCAAAAAATCCAAGATAGTAAACGCACCTAGTGTGGTAGATTATCTAGTTAGGCCATCTGGGGGTTGATTCTTCAGCAACAGCAGTTGATACCTGGCAGCAGTATTGATGGGCATTAATTTGAATTAGCTGGCACCTTAAGATACCAGTGCAGCTGGATTTATTTTGGGAAATCATCAGTAACTTGCCTGACCAGTTGAATTTAGAGAGAAAGTAACCAAAAGAAATAGTTATCTAGGCAAAGTCATACATTCCCCAACCGAAAGCACTCGTGAAAACAAAGGCCCAAACAGGGCTCTGGGCCCGCCAGCCACAGCTCAGCCCAGAGGGCCCCTGGAGATGGAGGGCGCTCTCCCAGCTCCTGGCTCCAGAGAACTGGGTCTTCTCCAGTCCTGCAGCACTTCTTTCTGAAAGCAGTTGAGCCATTTTAACTTACAAGGCACATTTGATTCCAAAGTATACTGTAGACATTCAGACTTTTCCTTTCTCTCCCCCGTTCTACCTGCCAGTTTTTCTGGATCTGAACTTGCCATGAGTTTAAGAACTAAGGACATTACGCTTCTTAGATTCTAAAGACAGGTCCCCTGCTCATGGATTACTTTGGCTTCCTTAGGAAAATAGAACCTCCCTTCTTCCAAAATCAGTAGGAAATCTAAACTTATCCCCTCTTTGCAGATGTCTAGCAGCTTCAGACATTTTTTTATAAGAACCGTGAAAAAAAAAATCCTTGCTAATGTGCTTTTCTTCTTAAACCAGGATTCATATTTGTGCTGTTATAGAATATCAGTCCTGCATGTGTGGTGAAGATTTTTATGTTTGAATGTATGAAAAACCAGTTTGCTGAAAGTCAGTCTTAATTATTTATTGGCCATGATGAAACATTTCAACTGATGGAAAGCTGTAGAACGCCACATACTCTGGAATCTCCTTCAAGATAGTCTGAGTTGAATACACCTGCATTCTAGACACTCTCCAGAGAGCTCGACCTGCCTTCTGGGCTCCACGATGTTTTTCTTCTTGAATGTGCATCAGTCAGGCCTTGCCCCCACCGTGAAATACATTCTGAGACCTGGGAAATGCACTCAGACTTGCATCTTTAGGGATTTTTAACTTTCTTTCACTACATTGGCACTTAAATTTTTCTTGATAAAACTTTTTGAAGGTCGTAAACAAAGACCATAACTGATATGCCTAATACATTTCATCTGCGTGTGTGTGTAACATTCCAAATACTTTTTTCTTTTCCACTGTTCGTAAAGTACAGCAAGTCAATATTCCAAGGGACTTGTTAGTAGTTCCTTGAGAACCAATTTGAAATTACTTCAGTGCAATCCTACACGGTATCAACATTAGAATTTTGGTATTACTTAGTCTTATGTTATCTTCCATTCTATTTTTATCTGCTTTTTGCTGCTAGTTTCAAACTGCCAGTATTTTTCCTTTTTGCTTTTTAAACAGTTACAATATTTTTCATAATAGCCACCGTATTCACAGTTTATTATAATAAAGGGTTTTTAATTTGATTTAGAGCATTCAAAGCTTTTCTTCATCACTTTTGTGTTAGACTATAATCTTATTTGTGTGTGTGTCATGTGTGTGCGCATGTGTGGTGTGTATGTTTGTTGACAGGTTTTTAATGCCTTCTTGAAATTGTGTTAATGTTCTCCCTGTTCATTATGCCATCAGAATGGTAAATGAGAACACTACAACTATAGTTAGCTCACAATTTTTAAATAAAGGATACCACAGTGCATGCTGTTTGTTCAATCTTTGCAGCCTTTTCTTTCTTTCCCTGCCACCAGTTATAAACTACTCAGATAGATCCCGGAAACTAAAAACAAACACTGTCCTGCATAAATGGCTTCTATGATTGTGTTCTACTGAGGAACAGAGTGACTTAGGTAGTTCTTATTTATCCTTGGTAGCCTAATTTACACGTTTAGTTCAAAGTTTCTCTTGAGCATCAGTTTGGTTTGATTACATTCTGGAAGGATATCCATAGTATCCTCATAATGCTAAGATCTATATGACATTTTTAGCATGAGACAAAATGGTCATCATCATTAATATTATTTACCAGGACTTGGTTCGCATTTGTAACTTTGGTGCAATTCGTTATTGGCGGCCAAGTGCTATCTTTCCATGTCTTGATACTGAAGCGTTTGTCATCAGGAAACCATCCTTCCTGCTTTATAGGAAGTCCGTTATCAGATATCAGATGGCGAGTCCCCCATGTCTGGAGCTGTTCAAACAATCTTGTAGATATTCTAGAAAGAATTCAAGGCATGCTGTTAAATGTTGGACTAGATGATTCTGATTCCACAGTGTAGTCTGGAAAGAAACAATCAATTGTCCAGTTAATAAATGTTTAAATTTTTTCAGGCAACCACAATCCGCAAATATTTCTAGTGAGAAATTTATTATTTTTTAAAGGAAAGGACTTTTTATTCCTTGCTAATGAAAAACGTACCAAATATATCCTGTGCCAAGAAAAATAACAAATACATTTTCTTCCATTCCATCCCAAACATTAAAAAAAAATCTATTGTTTCTTACATTGCAGATCTTCATATTAAATGATATTTCTCTGTATAACTAAAAAGACATTTGCTGACATTTGTCAGCTCTAACTTCACTTATATAAACTTTTTATCAAAATGCTTGTTTTACTCTTTGCTTCACCTCTCACCTGCTTTTAAAAATCTGTTCTAATAAGTATAAGGATGTATTGAATAATTGAATTCTAAGAAACTCAATTCTCCACTTTTCAAGAAAACACAATACTACTTTCTTTACCCCTAGGGAACTCCTTTTCTATATTTTGAAATGGAGGTTAATGTCTGAGGCTCTGTGTCCCCCTGGAATATGGTTAGGACTGCATTCCTGGCTCCCTGTTTAGGTAGGACCGTGTGACTAATCCTGGTCAGTGAGCTGTGAGCAGAAGTGACATGTGTCCCTGCTGGGCCAGAGCATTTAAGTGCTAGAAATGACTGGCAACATGTGACATGGTGGCTGCTCTATCCACCTGGGTCCCCCCAACCCAAAATGGGTATATAACACAAGCAGGAAATAAACCCTTGTTCTTATGTCACCAAGATTTTAGAGTTCTTTGTGGCTACAACAAAACCTAGACTATCCTGTTATAAGGTCATCACCATATTCTACATCTGTTGTGACTGATATGGTAGCCACCAGTCACAAGTGGTTGTTTACATTTAAATTAATTAAATATGATTAAAAATTCAGTTCCTCAGTTGAACTTGCCACATTTCAAGTGCTTAGTAGTCACATATGACGAGTAGATACCTTATTGGACAGCATAGATTAGAACTTTCTGTAAAGTTCTATCAGACAGCACTGTTTCTAGGTGGACTAGGTAGGTGGACTAGGAGGAAAAGAGAAACAAAATTTTACCTTAACTGTGCATATCACTTTTCAAATGATTGTGAAATTAAAACTTAAAAGTTTGTGTGAAATCCATCTGGAGAGTATGGTGTATAGTTTCATCAATTGTACTGGATAATATATACTCAATACTTAGGTTATTGTTTTTTGTTGGTTTTATTTGAGGAAGATTATTCCTGAGCTAACATCTGCTGCTAATCCTCCTCTTTTTGCTGAGGAAGACTGGCCCTAAGCTAACATCCATGCCCATCTTCCTCTGCTTTACATGTAGGATGCCTACCACAGCATGGCTTGCCAAGCAGTGCCATGTCCACACCCGGGATCCTAACCCGTGAACCCCGGGCCACCAAAGCAGAACGTGTTAACTTAACTGCTACGCCACCGGGCCGGCCCCCAGAGGTTATTGTTCTTGATTCATTATTTATGTTCACATATATTTTTCACTTTTCAAGACATTTTGAAAGTACCAGTTCTGTTCTTCTCACCACAAAATTTAAATAGACCTGCAATTCACAAGCTGGCTGTGATATGAAACAACCAACTAGGCCAAAAATTTCCAGTGTTTTTGGAACTTGGAGCTACTTGCAATAGGGGAGCATCCATGGGGACATAAGAGATGATGCAGAGAAGGAGAGAGACACAGTCCCCAGGGCAGAATTGCCTTGATGCTAGTGGCTTTGATCATATCTCCTTTCCACTGGAGTCATTTTACCTCCAGTGTCTTGATCGTAACTCCGTTCCACTGGAACTGGAAACGCCAGGAGATCTATACCACTTGGAGACATTAAATTTCTAACTGATGGTTGTTTTAACTTTCAGCCCAGAGGCTTGCCTATGTCCCGAATGCTCACACATTGCAGGGAGGGCTTCACGTCAGAGACGATAGCCCCAATAGTGACTACACGCAAGTGTACAATAAATCTTCACAAGACATTATCTCACTCTCCAGGACTAGGTTTCTTCTAGTTGGAGATAACTAAGGAAGAAGGACGTTACAAATTAACCTAAGTCAATGGAGTCATTCACATTTATTAGCTGCTTTTGGGCAGACATCAGTAGCCTCCACTAGTTAAGAGAGAAGTTGAGCTATAGGGCTTCTCCACAAACTTGCCCCAGAAGGTATGTTACAGTGGAAGATAGCCTTAGGACAAATGCATCAAACATTTATTAGCAAGAAGTCATACAGCCTATTCTGTAAGCTCCATGAAGTCCCACATCCATCTCTCCAGAGAGCAACTTACCTGTTCACCGAAGGCAAATGCTGCAGGATACTAGGGTAGGACCTAGCTAACCTGGTTAATCAGCCAAGTGGAGTCAGTCCCAACTCTACCTCTTACTCGAGCTGTGTAGCTTGCCCCAGTTTCCTCACCTATAAAATTAGAGTAACAATAATTCCTCCCTCATAGGTGTTAGACAATCGATGACATGCACAGTACTTGGCCCTTATGGTAAGCTCCTACGCTCCGGCACTCAGAGATGCTAGGAGGTGTCAGAAACATTCTCCACCCTCAAAGAACTGATTCTACTTCCGCAGAAACAAGACAAATATACGGAAAAGTTATATACGTATAATAGATGGAAAGAATTATTTAAATGCCACTCACCTTCCAAAAAAGGATTTCGAAACAAGGAGCCGATGCAATTGTACAAAATATAATTGCTGTGAGTTTAGGAAATGCTACACTGCCCTCTTGTTCTAATGAAAAGTTTGAACTCCCAGTCCCTAAATATTCTCCTTCATAGTCAAAGAAGAAAAGCTCATCTGACCTTTTGAGTCTTATTTTCCAATCAAGAGGAAATTTCTCAGAGTTAGCTTGACTTTAAACTAATCGCACTTAACCTTTATCCCAAAATATTCCTGAATTTTTAATTGCTATTTACAAAAGCTAATTCACATTGACTTGTTTCTGACTTCATATTAACCACAGAACAAATAGGGCCCTGCTAGGCAGTCCCAGGAAAAGGCCAGGTCGATATCTGTTTTAAATTGTCGAGAAAGCTCAAAATGGAGGCTCCTATTTTCTAGAGAACCAGGAAATCAAGGGTTTAGAAAACGGAGAGCTGCCAATGCAGAGAAAAGGCCAGACATGAAGTACAGAAGACAAGCAGTGATTCTGTTCTCTTCAGAACCCCCAGGAACTGAGAGTAAAGGAATGATAATTTTTTTTTAAAAGCTATAAACCCTTCAAAGACAAATATAGGAGAAAACAGATGAAAAAACATCAGAAGTTTGGAAAATGGAAAGCAAATGGATGAGTGGGTAACTGACTTAGAGCACAGAAGCCGAAACCCGACCTCCTGCAGAGTCAGGAAGGCAAGTCAGTTTGCCCTGAAGAATCCCCAAAAGGCTAGAGACTGGAGGAACCAGGTACCTAGGAAGGGGAGCCTCAAAGGGAATGTAAGGTATCAGTTCACTGATGCAAACCAAGGTCTTTAAGGTCAAAAGTCCAATTAGGAGATCAGGGCAGAGGTAGGATGGGATAACCAGGAATTAGGACAGACTAATGTCCAGAATCCAGGAGCTCAGTCTGAAGACATCAATAGTACCCATGTTGACCAGAGAAGAGCCTGTTTCTAGAAAGGCATTTGCTTGCTCAAGGAGTTTTTTAAAACAGATAAGTGGGGCCAGCCAGGTGGCATAGAGGTTAAGTCTGCACGCTCCACATCAATGGCCCAAGGTTCGCCAGTTTGGATCCTGGGTGTGGACTTACACACCACTCATCAAGCCATGCTATGGCGGCATCCCACACACAAAATAGAGGACTATTGGCACATATGTTAGCTCAGGGCTAATCTTCCTCAAGCAAAAAGAGGAAGATTGGCAACAGATATTAGCTCAGGGCCAATCTTCCTCACCAAAAAACAACAACAACAAAACATACAAGCTTTCCTAAATTGGTTGTCCAAGAAGCCAAATCATTTAGACTTTCAATAATGCACCCTCTTAATGAATGTCTTATATTTAACTATTTAAAGCAGAAGCTCAGTTAACTAATCTGCATTTAATCCAACTTGCCTAACTTAACAATTTTCATTTCCTCTGTAAAATAAATTAACTGATGCCCACACACTTCTGTTCCCACTAGCTAAGTTGTATATTTACCAGGAGTCAGTTGGGTTTGTTCTTAAATTTATTTATGCCAGTTCTACAGGTTTTTGCATGATAATGAAGACAGATCATAGCCAAACAGGAATCCAGATGTCAGCTGTCTTCATGGTTGGTTAGACACCCAAAAACATATACTTGTAGGGCTCTCTGTTAATGGCCAGATGAGAGATGGTGGTGAGGTCACTTCCCACCTTCCTAAATTGAAGATAGCTTAGCCTGGAGTGCAGAGCTGATCAGAATGACATCCCTCTCCCCATTTCCAATCACAGGCAGAGAAACTAGAAAAGAGAGACTGGTACACTGCCAAGCAGAAGGAAGAGACAGCCTGGCTGCCTTTCAACTCAATGACTCTGAGCACAATCTCTTGTTCCCCAGGAAAAACATGGCCCAGTGAATTTCACAGATCTTAACTAATCATATTACTCTTTCCTCCTCCCTGTGGGAGCCAGATATGTTTATTTCTGATAGTCCCTGTGATAGGTGTTTTTCATTTTTGGCTGCCCAGTATCTAAACACTTCCTATTTGGAGGGAATTCCAATAAAGAAGCTCAGGTGTGGGCAAACTGCCCCTTTTCCAGCTCCCTTGTCTCTAGAATTTGGGCATGTGAAATTCCAACCAGATGCTCCTACCTAAGCCCTTGACTCTGGAGTGAGTAATCAGAGACGAAAATGGCAGTTTAGAATCGAAATTTCCAGAGATGGTGGAGGAAGCAATAACGGAGCATCCAATATGCAAGGGTGGGCCATGCCAATGACAGAAGCTGTTGGCTACTGACCAGATTCTTCCTGTGTATTGATTTGGTCTCTATTTTTGGCTGCCTAATTTCCATGGCTCCTGTCCATGTTCCAATCTTCATTCTTCAGCTTTTCCATCAATTTTGTGAGCCACTCAGTGTCCTTTCAACACATTCCTTTTCTAACTAACCAGAGTTGGTCCCCATTGTTTAGGAAGCTGGAAATGTGATTAGTACATACCCCTTTTGTGCAGAAGTTGCCTTATCTATGGAGATGAAAAGATGAGAAAAAGGGGTGCCTCCCCATCAATTGCTCCCGGGTCCGGTGCCCAGCTCCAGTCCAGAAGTATCCACTATCCTGACTGCATGATAAAACACTTCCTTGCTTTGCTGTATAGTCCTACCATTTATGTATGCATTCCTATCTGTAGCCAGAGAAATAAGGATCACGTGGTAGAAAATCCAGTCACTGTCTGTCACCAGGGCTTTGGCTCAACAGCTTCCCTTAAAAAGAGGAGCCAGCGATGCTGGCCCCTTAACATCTTTATTAAACCCAGATTAACTACAATAGCTTCTTAGATGATCATCCTGATGCAGACCAACCTATTTCTACTATCAGGATTCTTCTTTATTTTTAACTTGTTATATATCATTTATGTATATTTAACATATAAAGTATATCTAACATATAAGGTATATGCAAAAAGGGCCCAAAACATAAATATATACCATAATGAATTATCGTGAAGGGAAAACCTATATACCACCATCCAGGTCAAGAAATAAACGCATCTGTTACTCCCAGAACCCCTCCCCCCTTCCCGATCCCTGGTATTTGTCCCCTCCTGGTCATAAACTCCTCCCTCCCCACTGTCCACTATCCTGGGTAGGTATCCACTTATCCTGACTTTTGTGATGATAATTTCTTTGCTTTTCTTTATAGTTTTACCAGCTGTGTAGGCATCCTTTAAACAATATAATTTCATTTAGCCTGGTTTTGAACTTTAGATGAAGGAATCATACTGTATATATTCTTCTGCACCTTACTTCTTTCACTCGGTATTATCTTTATGAGACTCATCTACGTTGCCGAGTAGAGCTGCGATTTGCTCACTTGCATTGCTGTACGGTGTCCATTGTAAGATATACCATGACGGACTGATTTTTTCTACTGTAGATAGATGCTGTGTTGTATTCAGTGTAGGGCTTTGACTACTCTGCTATACGTATCCTAGGGGATCTTTAAGGGCACCTACCTGGCAGTAGAATAACATCACGGGATATGTGTACCTTTGGCTTTGCTAGATAATGCCAAACTGTTTTCCAAAGTGAACGCACCAACTCACCACCAGCAGTCCTGGGAGTTACTGCTGCACTACACCCTCACCAACAATTGCTGTTACCAAACGGTGTCATTTTAGCCACTCTGGAGGACGGCTAATGGCATCTCACTGTGGTTAGAACTTGTTCTTTCCCTGATTAATAATGAGGTTGAGCATATTTGCATGTGTTTGTTGGTCATTGATATTTTTTCTATGGTCAAGTCCCTATTCAAGTCTTTTGCCCATTTTTTCAATGTGATTATCTCTTACTCATTTGAAGGCATTTTCATATGCTGTCCTTTATTAATTATATGTGTAGCAAATATCTTCTCCCATTTCTGTACCTTGCTCTGTTTGCTTGTTTTATGCTATCTTTTGATGAACAAAAGTTCTTTAATATATTCAAATGTATCAATCTTTTTATTTACAGTTGGTACTTTTTATATCGTTTTAAAGTTCTTTCCTTACCTTTGAAGTCATATTCTCCTACATTAATTTCTAAAACCTTTAAATGTTGTCTTTCACATTTAAGCCTAGAGGTGCTTTTTGTGTGTGGTGTGAGATAGGGAATTTTTTCCCACATGGATACCTAAATGTCCCAGCAGCATTTATTGGAAAGCCCATCTTTTCCCCACTGCATCTCTGTCTTACACAGTGATTATGCATGTGTGGGTCCGTTCCTGGGCTCTCTATTCTGTTCCGTCAGTCTATTTGTCATCCTTATGCCAATACTATACTGCCTTATTTTACTATAATTTATAATAAATCTTGATACCTTGTAGAGCAAGTTCTCCCAATATCTTGGCAATTTTTGGACCTTTACATTTCCATATAAAATTTTAATCTGCTTGTCAAGTTCCACAAAAATCAAAGCAAACAAACAATAAAAACCACCTGATGAAATTCTGATTGAGATTGCATGCAATTTATAAATTACTTTGGGGAGAAGTGTCATCTTTATCGTATCGAGTTTTTCAATTGATGAACTCAGTATCTCTCCATTTATTTAGGTCTTCCTCAATGTCCCCCAAAAATGTTTTATGATTCTCTACATAGAATTGGAACATTAGCAGAGAGGCCATGTACTTATGCGTGCATGTTTAAAATTGTTATGTTTTCCTGGGGAATGGAACCTTCCCCCATTACGAAAGGTTTTCTCTCTGGTAATGCTTTTTGACTGCTATCAATCTAGACATATTGGCTGTATTCGTTTCCAATTGCTGCTGTAATAAATTACCACAAACTTAGCGGCTTAAAACAGCACAAATTTACTATCTTACGGTCCTGCAGGTCAGAAGTCTGCTACAGCTCTCACTGGGCTAAAATCAAGATGTTGGCAGCACTGCATTCCTCTCTGGACGCTCTAAGGGAGAAGCCATTTCCTTGTGTTTTCCAGATTCTCGAAGCCCCTTCCTCCATCTTCAAAGCCAGAAACATTGCATCTTTCTCTGCCTTTCTTCTGTAGTCAAGTCCCCTTCTGCCTGACTGATTCTTTTTCTGCCTTACTCTATTGGGCCCACCCAGATAATCCAGGATAATCTCCTCATCTCAGAATCCTTGATTTAATCACATCTGGAAAATCCCCTTTGCCAAGGAAGGTAACTTCTACGGTCTGAATGTTTGTGTTCCCCTCAAATCCCTATGTTGAGATCTGAATCCCCAATGTGAGGGTACTCTGAGGTACGGCCTTTTGGAAGGTGATCCAGCATGGGATTAGTGCCCTCATGAAAGAGGCCCTAGAAAGCTCCCTGATTAGTCTCTCAGTCCTAGGACTGGCATTAGCACTTGCGCTTAGAGAAATCCTGGCTTTTGCTTTTACTAACTGATGACTGTTCTAGCTTCAGTTTAATATTCTTTACCATCACCAACATAAGCCCTCTCTCCACTTCTGCTTCCCACTTTGGGGCTATCCCTTACTTTCCTGCAAATTCAGCCACGGTTTAAAAAGAATGTCATTGTCCAAATCTTTGGGTTTTCTTTCTTTTTTTTGTAATGGAATATGATAGGCTGAATAATGACCTCCCAACTATGTCCATGCTCTGATCCCCAGAATGTTACTTATATGGCAAAAGGGACTGGCAGGTGTGATTAAGGATCCTGAGATGGGGAGATTATCCTGAAATATCTGGTTGGGCCCAATGTAATCACAAGGTTGTTAGAAGAGAGAAGCTGGAGGACCAAAATTAGAGAAGGCATTCCCACAACAGCAGCAGCGACTGGGGCAACGTGACTGTGAGCCAAGGAATACCAGCAACTTCTGGAAGCTGGAAGAGGTAAAGACTAGATTCTCCCTTGGAGCCTCCAGAAGAAATCAGCCCTGCCAACACCTTGATTTTATTCCTGAAAGAATCGTTTTGGACTTCGGACCTACAGAACTTGTAGAGAATAAATTCCTGTTGTCTCACGCCACTAAGTCTGTGGTAATTTGTTACAGTGGCAATAGGAAACTAATACATGGGAGTTGATTTTTCTTTTCCTCCAACCTATAACTATTTAAGAACCTGATTCATTAGCCCTTCTTAGTTCAAACTTAAATTCTCTCGTCCAGCACTCAAGGCCCAACTATTTATATGAACTCATTTTGTCACCTCACTCTGGACAGCCTTCTGTAGACACATGACTGTGTCCTGTTCCATTTCTGACCTTTCGTCTCCCCTCGCTTTAATGACTGTCTGCCTTTTCATAACACATCCCTCACTTTCTTTATGATTATGTTCAAGACACGTCTTGGAGAAGCTCTTCCTGACTTCTCCCCTCACAGCAATAACTGCTGCTTAGTCCCCAGAGAGGCTGTTTACTCAGCTCTCTCTAACCTCCTGAACATCCTCAGCTGTTCTTTGAATGTAGCTGTTCTCCCCGACATTAGATTGGAAGATACATGGAGACAGATAATGCACAGTCAGTATCTGTTGTTTTAACCTGCTGGATTCATTTCTGTGGCTGCTGTAACAAATCATCAGAAACTGGGTGGCTTAAAACAAATGTGTTCTTGTGCCACTCTCAGAAGTCTGAGGTCACGGTATGGGTGAGTCTGCACTGTCTCTGGAGGCTGTGAGTGAGCATCCATTCTTTGCATCTTTCAGATTCCAGTGGCTGCCACCATTCCTTGACTTGTGGCTACATCACTCCAGCCTCTGCCTCTGTGGTCACGTTGCCTCCTTCCCTGTCTGTCTCTTTTTCTCTATTTTATAAGGATATATGTGACTGCATTTGGGGCCCACCTGGATAATCCAGGATTATCTTCCCACCTCAGGATCTTTAATTTAAATATATCTGCAAAGACCCTTTTTCCAAATATGGTAACATCCATAAATATTTGACATCAGTATCGTTGGGGGGAACACTTTTCGGCCTACCCTACCTGCCCAACATCCATCCCCTTCATCTGGTAACAATTCCCTTATTAGTTCTTGGGGAACTACATCCCCCTAACTGGCGGAGTGTAGAAACTCAATTCATACAGTTTAGGTGAAGCCCCCCTTCTCCCACTATGGGTCTATGACAGAGACCTGGCCGACCAGCATATTCTATCCCCTTTGGCCACAATGAATGGCCATTGGCATATGACATAAACTAGTCAGATTACTTTCCAGGGCTTTTGTTGGAACGAATGGGTTTTTGTTCTGGGACCACTAGATTAAGCAAAAGGAACATACTGACTTACTTGCTGGAAAGAATAATGAGATAATCCTCAAAATTGAAGGAAAAGCATTAGGTACCAGGATCAGGGACTGGAACCAAGACTCAATGCCCCCAAACACACTCCCTCTCATGTCTGCTTGATTTCTTTCTATTAACAATCTCTCTCCAAACGGAAGGCAAGATGGTTGTCTGGAGTCAGGAGCACATCCTCTTATCTCTAACAATCCTGGCCAAAGGACAAACACTGCACTCCAGCATCCATGCATCAATTTCACAGAAGGACTATGATGAGCTCTGCTTATGTCATCATACTCCTAAGTCTTGAAATAATTACTTTTGCTAGAGAAACCATGAGTGATGTCTGTATCATGTTGCCAGGTGACGTGTCAGGCAATGAGCCAGGAAAACACAAACACAAACAACTCAAACCACCATCACCAAGAAAACACCCCTATTCCTGACTTATAAAACTTGCAGTCTCATGGGGGTGGGGGAGCAGGGAGAAATCACAAAAACAAATATAAAATTACTGTGGTATATGGCATGAGAAGGAATACAGGGAAACCATAACAGAGAGAATAACTCATTCCAGAAGTTCGGGGAAAGTGACAGCAGAATTTAGATCAGAAGGAGGAAGGTAGGGATGGAGATTGTTCTAGGCAGAGGGAATAACATGTTCAAAGGCCCTGTGGCAGAAAGGAGCATCACTCACTGGAAGACCTAACACAAAACCAGTATGTCTAGGAAGGGCACAGTGTGATACGAGACTAAAGAAGTAGGTAGGGGCAAGACCTTGCACCTTATTATAGGCCACATTAAATATTTTATATTTTATCTTAAGTGCCATTAAAAACCATTTAAATGTCTTAAGGGGGTGGGGAGAGGGAAGATAGTAGCATGAACTAGTTTGTATCTGTGACTGTACCGTTGAGGAAAGACTGGAGTCGGGCCTAAGTGACTGTAAGAAGATACACTGAGTTTTAAATTGATTTCCAGCTGACAGAACTTTATGAATTCCTGCCTCCTACTTTCCCATTAAGTAGGTTATAATTAAAAAAAAAAAAATCAGTTAAATGAATGAAAGATGTTTTTAGATGAGTGATTATTTGCTCTGCAAAATAGCTCATTTCTTTATTTGACTTGGAAATTTCTCCCCCTCTGAATAGAGTCTGCAATTTGAATACACTAGCTTGCTCTTTAAAGAAGTAAGGAAAATAACGGCCAGCTCCGATGGTCTAGAGGTTAAGTTCAGCGCACTCTGCTTAGGCAGCCAGGTTCTGTGTCTGGGTGCAGACCAGCACCCACCTACACACCTGTTAGCTACCATGCTGTGCTGGCAGCTCACATCCTAAAAAATAGAGGAAGATTGCCATGGATGTTAACTCAGGGCAAATCTTTCTCAGCAAAAACCACAAAAAAAACCACCACAAGACGAAAAACTAAGGAAAACAAGACAACAGGATCTCCATACAATCTGTAGGGCTGTAAAGGATGAGAACCTGACAACTGTTTAGTGCCATCTTAATCTCTAGATCTCATGGCTCTAAATACTATCACCATCCTGATGACTCAGATTGATCTCTAGTCCACACTTCTTCCCTGAACCTCAGGGTCTAGATCTAATTGTCTACTCAACATCTCCACTTGCATGTCTAATATAAAGATTTCAAACTCAACAACTGAAAAACTAAATTGCTGACTTCTGCCTTCAAAATCGCTTCTTCTACAATTCAGTTTTTCCAAGTTGCTCACGATGTCTCCTTTACCTCTTACACCACATCTAACGCATCCACAAATCTTATCAGCTCAGCTCCTAAAATATGTCCAGAATTCAATTCTGTTTTCATTACCTCAATCAAGACCACGCTGGCCCAGACCACTATCACTACAACCTGGATTATCACAATAACTTCCTAACCGATGCCAGTCTTCACCGACTAACACATATTTATTCTCGTCTGGCTCTTCCACATAATCACCGGGAGACCGAGGACTTGTCCCTTTCATTTAGTGCCAGGAACCCCAGCCCAACCTCACAGACATTCCATAAATTCTTGCTGGAATGAATAAACAAATATTTTATACCACGACATACACGGTAATTCATTTAAGGAAATGTCTCTGTGAAAATCAACGGTAAGAGACTTTTACAACCAACCCACCCCTAGGACAAAGCAGCGAACGGACAGTGGGGTCAGCCAGTTGAAGCAGTTTTCACAAGCAGACGGGTTTCCCACGAGGGCCAGCGTCCCTCTATTTTGGGCCTGTGGGTGGAAAGCGTCTCGCTCCGCTCGGCACCTGAGCCTCAGCCGACCGCCTAACCTCATCGTCTTCCCGCCTGGGCCACGGGGCAGCCCACACCGCCTCCGGCAGGAAGATGCCCTTGAGCACCTTCCAGGCCTCACAGACGACGCTGGATCCCAGGGCACACCAGGGACTTTAATCGGACAGTAAAAGGGGCACACTTCTTGTTGACCTTCTCCACTCTGCCACTAACTTAAAATCAAAATGCACGGGAAAAACCTTCGCAGTCTGCACCTTCAACCTGGCTACCGGTTAAGGAGCAGAGCGCAGCCAACAGACGGGCTATTCCCGACCGGCCTCTGGGGCGGATGAGAAGCGAAGTCGGCGCCAATTCCCTCGACCCAAAATGGCAGGCTACTCGATCACGTGCAGCGGGGCGAAGATAGGGCCACTGGGAGAAGTCAAGATGAGAAGGGAGAACGAAAGCATCATTTTCTTGATGCAACATGGAGGCGGAGGTTACAGAAGAGAAAATAGCCAGGGACGACGAAGCACCCCTCGGCAGAAACAGCAAGCCCGGCAAGGGAAGCCAAAGGCGACATTGACCTAATCCAAGATGGCGCCAGAGGTTATTACCGGGAGCGCAAAAGAGGCGGTTGTGACCCTGATCCAAGATGGCGGTGGCGGTTGAGGCGAACCTAGAGGCGGGAAGCGACAGGAACGCCTTTGCCCTCCCCCAAGATGGCGGCCGCCGTGGGCGCCGTCCCTGGCTCCGCCCCGCGGCCGCGGCCCCGCCTCCCGCCGTCCCTCGCTCCGCCCCTCGCAGGGTCGAGTCCGGGCGGTGATGCTCGCGCAGGGGGAGCGGGCTCTAGACGCTTGACATGGCGGCGGCCGCGGCGACTGCAGCGACGAAAGGGAATGGGGGCGGCGGGTGCCGGGCCGGGGGTGGCGAAGCTGGCGGCGCGCGGAAGAAGAGGGGCCCTGGGCCCTTGGCCACGGCGTACCTGGTCATCTACAATGTGGTGATGACGGCGGGGTGAGGCTGGCTCTCGGGGAGGCGGGGAGCGAGCCTGGCCGGGGAGGGGCCTCTGCGGCCGGCCCGCGCGCAGCGCACCCCGGGCGCTGGGGGTCCGGGAGCGGCAACCTGGGCGCCGAGGGCAGCGAGCGCTGACCCGGCCCGGGTGCCTGCCCGGCCGGGGCGCCGAGCAAGTTTGCAGGCGCGGCTGTGCCCGAGCTGGAGTTCCGGGGCTCCAGGGGGCACGGGTGAGGCTGCCCGGGCCCTGGTCCGGAGGGCCTTGGGCGGCCGGCTCGGGGTGGGGGTGGGGGCCACAGGTCCGGGTCTGGGGGCTGGGCGATCCTGCAGCGCAGCGGAGAACGGGGCGGCGAGTCACGAAAGGCGAGCTCTTGCCCCCGAGGGGAGTGGAGCAAGTTGTGGCTGCAGAGGGACCATTTATTTAGGCGGCTGTTTTCAAAATCCAGGTTGAGCTTTAATCTGAGAGGTAATTGAAAAGCGTTCCAAGTTTTTGACCAGTGACATGAGCAGGGCTGTGCTTCAGATGACTGTAGACCCTTTAGGATGGATTGGGGTGGGGAAGGCACTAGGGGTGGAAGGCAGAGTTACTGGGGAGGAGGGAAATAGACCCTCGATACGAGTTTTACCCCCACTTGTTTCTCCCTCATTTCGCTCCAGCCTTTGTCAGAGCGGGCTTTTAGCTCTAGTTGTGACACTAAGTGGCCGTGTGACCTTGGATAAATCACTTTATTTCTCATGGTCTCTGTTTTTTCATCTGTAAAACTGAAGAGTTTGGGCTAGGTCATCTCCAGCTTCCTCCAGTTCTTTGATCCAGTGGTGTTGGTCAGGAGGACCACAGGGTCAGACTGTTCGTTATGTATTTTCGAATTGTATTCATTTGTAAAAAATTAGTCCTAACGTTTTATTCTGAAATTTTCAAACATGCGTAAAAGTTGAAAGAACTGTATAGCCAACATCCAGTTTTACTTATTTTTAAAATAGGTGATTCATTAGCAGGGTGCAAAATTCAAAATATACACAAAAGCATACAGCGAAACTCTTCTGTCTCACCCTTCTCTTCCCTCCAGGTCCCCTCCCTGGAGGCACTCATTTTGCGTATCCTTAAGATGCTGATACAAGCATGTGTGTATATACATTCCCCCACCCATTTTTTTTTTAACACAAATGCTAATGTCATATTAGCATTTCAGCACCTTGCTTTTTTCACAAAAAAATATCTTGAGAGGATCATAGGCTTTATTGCTAGTTTTAGAAATGGCGGGTGTTGAAACCTAGGCTCAGAGAAGTTGTAACTTGCTTGATATCACAGAAAGCACAGTAGTCCCCCCTTATCCTCGAGGAATATGTTCCAAGCCCCCCAGAGGATGCCTGAATCCGCAGATAGTACTGAGCCCTGTATATACTGTTTTTTTCCCTATACATATATATACCTATGATAAAGTGTAATTTATGAATTAGGTACAATAAAAGATTAACAACTAATAATAGAACAATTATAACAATATTTTAATCAATCTTAGCAACCTCAGCATACAATTTTTTTTCTGTCCTTATTAACTCGAGAGCTTTCACCTTTTCACTTAAAGGAAGCACTTTACCGCTTCTCTTTGGCATATCCGAATTTCCAGCTTCACTCCTGTTGTGCCTTGGGGCCATTATTAAGTAAAATAAGGGTTCCTTGAACACAAGCACTGCGATACCACCACAGTGGATCTGATAACTGAGATGCTACTGAGAGACTAATGGGTGGGTAGGGTACACAGCATGGATATATTGGACAAAGGGACGAGTCACCTCCTGGGGGACAGGGAGCGGGATGGTGGGAGGTTTCATCAGGCTACTCTGAACGGCACACAATTTAAAACTTATGAATTGTTTGTTTCTGGAATTTTCCATTTAATATTTTCAAACCATGGTTGACCACCATGGGTAACTGAAACTGTGGGAAGCGAAACGGAGGATAAGGGGAGGACTGCTGTAGTAGGTCTGCCTCTGGAACCTGTTTCTCTGGACTCAAGGCTGTTGAAGAAGTATGTTACAGATGCAAGTTTTTTTATCACATGCATGTTTACAGTGTGATTTTTAAAGGAACAGGAGTGTGTGTGTTTATATATAAAATTCTTGTCTCATCAGGGGCATTGATAAGACCATTGGACTGGAGAGATTTTAAGGTCTATTGGGGAAGAAGGAGAAAGATGTTTATTCCTGGGTGATGAGCATAGAGAATGGGGTGGAGGGTAAGGGGTGGTGTCTGAAACCAGGAAGAGAAACTGGGGTTGTGAGAGTAGAGTAAGCTTTTTTTGTAGGCTGCTAATACTGGACCAGTTACACCTTTAGGGAATCATTTCTTCTCTTATAAACTCTTATTTGATGTCCTTGTATGATAATTTCTACCAATAACATAGACCATCTACCCCATTGCCTAGTTGAGATTGTACATTTAGGTAAATCTATAACTGCTCTCAAGGAGACATAACTTAATAAGAAAGGTCCGTTCTTTTCATCATGGAACTTAAATAAAAAATTACAGGGCCTGAGAAATGTCATTTGGAGAGGGACATAGAACAGAAATACAACATTCACAGCGATATGCCTAAGAGCTTTCCTGATTTGTGTTTGTATTGACCTGGCTTTCTTTACTGAATTGATTTTGGGAAATTCAGCTCAAAAGAACCCTTTTATTCTTATTTTATTTGCCATTTTAAAAGGATAGGTGTTAAGGTATGGAGATATTCTGTGAGATACTTGTAAAAATAGTTTAAAACATCTTTTCTCCACCCTATTATTGTTACTACAGACCTTTTAACTGCACAGGCCATTTAAAATTTTCCTCTAACAGTTTTTTTCTCTTGTCTTAGACTTTCTGGCACTTAATTTAGCTGCACAAGGACCGATTTAGCTTATTCCCTTCATTTTGGCCTTGTTCTCAACAGGCAAGGTTGCCAAAAAGCCGAGCCCCAGATGGGTGAGGTGTCACTGTGCTTTTGCAGAGCACGCTTCGTCGGGTGCTGTTGGTGGTGCAACATTTCTGTGCATTTCAGCTGGTATATGAGAGCTGTAGTTGACAAATCCAGGGCACTGATTCTTGAGGTCACCTTTAGCAATATCTGTGGTTGCCACATCTTTCTAGTACCTTAAATCCTACTTATCTTTTTTTTTTTCCTGATTGCCCTTTTTCCTCTTTTTCTTAGGTGGCTCGTTATAGCCGTTGGTCTGGTCAGAGCATACCTGGCGAAGGGCAGCTATCACAGCCTTTATTATTCCATTGAAAAGCCTTTGAAATTCTTCCAAACTGGTGCCTTATTGGAGGTAGGTCCTGAGACTTGTCGTTGTTACTGGTTTCAATTGTTATAAAATAAAAACATGCTACTAAATTATATTGCAGTAGCGATATTTCTGTTGGATTTGCTTTAAATTTTGAAAACTTGCCTCAAAGCATACTATAATATTGATACCTAGACTATCTTTTTGACGTTCTAGAGAAAGTAAAATCTCATTTAACTTGAATTGCGTAGAATATATTTTACGTTCAATGTCTATGGAAATCAAATGAAACAAGCTTATATTAGGATTTTAAAAAATTCTAGGGACATGTTAGGGACGTGTTAGCAAACTCAGATGCTTTCAGCGGCCAGGTATATATTGGAAACAGTGACATTGGTGAGTGTAGGGTGTCAGGAGCGATACATATAAGAAACAGTAGAGGGGGCTGGCCCCGTGGCTGGGTGGTTAAGTTTGTGCTCTCAGCTTAGGCAGCCCAGGAGTTTGCCAGTTCGAATCCTGGGCACCGACATGGCACTGCTCATCAAGCTATGCTGAGGCAGCGTCCCACATGCCACAACTAGAAGGACTCACAACTAAAAATATACAACTATGTACTGGGGGGCTTTGGGGAGAAAAAGGAAAAAATTTTTTTAAAAAAAATCTAAAAAAAAAAAAGAAACTGTAGAGCCTGGCTAAAGGCATCAGAAAAAAGTTTTTTAACAAAAATTTATTAATTTCCCTGTGTTAAGGGTAATATATATGCAGTCCTGTCTCCTGGGGTCAGTATATGTTAGGATTTTTGAGTTATAAGTGACGGAAACCCAGTTCAAACTATTTTAAATGAAAAAGGAATTTCCTGGCTTCTGTAGTTGACAAAGATGATAGGGTTAACTTAGAAAATCAAAGGAACTGGCTCAGGAGTGGGAACTAAAGATTTGACATTGCCAGACTCTCTTTCCATCTCTCATCTCTCCTTACCTGTGTTTCTCTTTGAGTGTTGATCTTAGGCTCTCCTCCTGCAGACCGCCTTCTCCTCGTGGAGGGACATGGGGAGGGAGTTCATTTTTCTCAGCATCTGTCACGGTTCTAGGGAAGGATTCCAGTTGGCCTTCCTTAGACCCATCTCTCTTGCCGGTGATGTGAGATACTCGATTAGCCAGGTCTAGGACACTTGCCCGTCCTTCTGGCCAAGGGACTGTAGACTTTGTTAACGGAAAAGGGGGGTGGGGATGGCTTTGGGCACACAAAATCAATGACTACCATGGTTCATTATGGTGAAAACCCTTCAGGTTGCAGAGAAGATCTGGTATTAGCCTCCAGGCAAGCCCATCATGATGTTTGGAGGAATATTTAAGAAGGAACGTTTACCCTATGAAATGAGATGTGATACTTTAGCTGTTCACCCTCACGTTTGAAAGCAGAACATTGTAGTTTTTGTTTTGTCCCTTGGAAAGCAGAGAGATTTCAATACTGTCCATACTTTCATATTTTAGGTAGATGGTATGAGGAAGTGAGCTTCCAGCTGCGAGTCTGAAAACCCTTATTCTAAGAATGCTGGTTTTACCAACTTATCCGTGAATTTGGGCAAGTTATTTATCTCTTGTCCACCTCATTTCCTCATTTGTAAAATAATTGAGTTAAAATCAGTTTCCAAAGGCGCTTCCTGCCCCGACGGTTTGAGTCTGAGGAAACTTCAGCAAATCCTAGTGTGGGCCCTTTTTTAAACTTAAGAGTTTTGACTGTTTTTGGAAGGGGGCAGTAGTAAGTAGTACTTTGTCTCTCAGAGCTCTGGCCAACACAGTTCTCTCAAGCTATGGAGAAGTAAATTTGGGATCAAGTCCGTCAGAAACTGCCCCAGTGCTTGATACAGTAACAAGTTGTACCCATTGGAATATTTTAGTAATTTAAAGGGGATTCTATCTCTATAAGACTTTATAATATTAGAGGTCTAATTTTACAAATTTAAGTATGTCTAAGGGAAGGCTGTGACATTAAATCGTGTTATACAAAGTCCACTCAGGAACCAAATCTTAGACTTTGAAGGATTAGCCCATTTATCCCTATAGAATTTTTAACAGGGACTTAAGAACATATTTTGGATTTTTAGTTTTATCTCTGTTATCCCCACTAAGAACCAATTAGGTGACAAATCCTGGATTTGGTTTTGGGAAGAAGACTGCAAAATGCAGAGAAGACTCCCAGAAAGACGCGGGGGATGAACTTTGCAGATGTCAGTGTTGGCAGGCGACCCCTCAGCCTGGGGCAGGAGAGCAGGCTTACCAACACTGCATTTCCTCAGTTGTCAGTTAAGGAATGTTTCATCGCCTGCCCAACCTACATTGTATAATAAGTACATGTGCACGGTATCGTTTAATTACAGATAACATTATCCTTATGGGAATTATTAGTGCTTGACAATATATCCTATTTGCAGGAGGAGAAAATGGTTGCAGGAAGGTCAGCTACTCATTTATATCTCTGTATTCTGAATGTTATTCTTTAGTACATTCTGTGGGAGTTTGCTTAAAAAGCCAATAAAGATTACTTGTTCTCAAGAAACTTTGAATCTTCTCAGGAAAACATAACACTTTGCTTTTTAAAAGGTTTAAAAACATTTATCAAGCAAGTGCAAATGGGCTTGTAGTAGTATAATAGAAAGATAGTTTCATTTCTGAGGAAATTAAATAATTTTTTGCAAAATAAGTGCAAAGATATATTGAGTTGGTGATACAATAAAATAGCTTTTTTATAGAATGGACACAAATCTTAATTATCTTCTAGATATTCGTTGTCCAAGAATGTCTTGAGTATATTTTGTAGATAATTTTCCAAATTATTCCACGGGTGATAATTTAAGTAAGTATGTGTGAGCCATTGTAATGGGTACTATGGAGGTTGAGCCCTTGCTAATAAAGAGCTTAAGATCTTACTGGGTAGGTGGTTATATGAGGACTCTTGGCTGGAGATTACCAGAACCTCCTTAACTAACGGAAGCAGTAAGGGAATTGATTATAAGTGCATAGGTTGTCCTGTTGTCCAAGGATGGGGATGCAGCTGGACTTCAGGAATGGCTTAGAGTCAGGGACTGAAGCACCATGGGGAACCCAGGAGTTCTTGCTCCGTCTCCTATCTCTGCTATTCCTCTCTCTTGTGTCTGATTCTTTCTTTCTTCTTGCAGACTAGTTTTCTTAGTCTGCATGGCAGATAATGGTAATAGCCAAAAGCTCCTGAGGTTGTAGCTCCTGCAATCAAGAGAACAGCTGGTTGGAAACAGAATCTTGCTCCCAATTCCACATTTGCAGGGAAGGGCCTGATTTGTCCAGCTTCGATCAGGTGCCCATTCTTGGACCAATCACTTGAAGACAGGAGTAAGGTCCCATTAACCATATAAAAGTTGGAGGGAAGGGGCAATTTCTAGAAAAAGGAGTGCTAGGCAGAAAGCCCAAGAACTATTTACCAAAGTACTAAGACACAATACAATGAAGATTACAATGTATGAGATGATTTATAAACTGACAGAAAGTAAAACACTGGGAATCTTGTGGGCTCAGAGATTAGGATGTGAATATATATGATGTGTCTTGAGTTGAATCGTGAGTACTCCCGAGAGCTCCTAATGAACGCAGGTAGCGAAAATGTCATTTGTGGATAAACAAAATGTGGTATTTCCATACCATAAAATGAATGAATTACTGGTACATGTTATACCATGGATGAATCTTGACAACATTGTGCTCTGAAAGAAGCTGGACACAAAACAACATGTATTATGTGATTCTATTTATATGAAATTTCCAGAACAGGCAAATGCATGGAGGTGGAAGACAGATTAGTAGTTGCCAGGGGCTGTAGGAAGGAGAGAATGGGGAGTGACTGCTAATGAGTACAGAATGTCTTGTTAAGGTGATGAAAATATTCTTGAATTAGTGGTGATGGTTGCACAACCTTGTGAACATGCTAAAAACCACTGAATATACACTTTAAATGTGTGAATTTTGTGGTCTGTGAAGTATATCTAAATTTTTTAAAAATTATATTCACCTATAATGAGATGCGAATAAGTTTTCTTTTTACTTCATTTTTTTGGATCCATAATATTGATAAGGACAGACTCTTATCTTTCCAGCTTTGTTAGAGTTGAGTTTAAGATTAGAATTAGTAGATTGATGCTAGATTATGACAGTTTAAAATTATTTGAGAGAATTTGGCTTTCTAAATACGTGTAGTTAACATAAGACTATAATTATAGCAAAGACACTTTCAAATACTCGTGATTGGATATGCCTCTGTGATTGACAGTGAGGATTCCAGTGGGTAAAGGATTGCTCTGCAAAGATGTTAGTTGTTGAGACTGATGAAGATCATCCTCAACATGTGTACATCACTATATGTATCATTTACCTACCACTGTCCAACTGGGAATGCCTAATGCACACAGAAACTCCTTTCCCCTCCCATTCTCTTCCAGATCCTTCCATTGCTTGGAACCCTCTTATCTATAAAAAGAAAGAGAAAAAAAACCAACCCAGTCTCATTTGTGATCTTCTCCTAGAGTTGATCTGTGGCTGGGATTGAAATGGCAGAGCAGCTGCTGGAGGAGCTGTGAAGGAGAGTGGATGGCTTTTGTTATGTGTCCAACCTCCAGCTACCACTTGCTAAGCCCCATCTCTGCAGTCTGGTCTAACTCATCATGCCTCACCTCAGACTCTCTTTAAATCCTTTAATGAAATATTCAGGAAACTGATTTTGTGTATTTCTCTAAAATACAGCAAAATCTTAAGAATTTGTAGTGTCCTTAAGAAGAAGAGGCCTCCCATTTGTCTCCCTGCCAGTTTTTCTGTCTTTTTGCCTCAAACACTAGATGATTTTTTTCCATGCAGAGATATTGGTGGTTAGGTTCTGTGGTGTTACTAATATAATAACATGCTTCAGGCACATCCAAGGTTAAGTTTGCTTTGTGAACTTGTGTGGGGACATAACCACCATCTGTAATATTTTTCCTCCTTGTGAAGCCATGCTGATTTCCCAATAATAACGATCTTAGAAAAGAACTTTTGAAACAGCTATATGTACATTTTAGACTACCTTTATTCTGAAGACTTGTTTAGAGAAAACATACCTCTAAAAGGAACTTCTGAAAAGCTGGCAGAGCAGGTTGTAGTGGAGATATCTAACACATACAGGAACGACAGCAAACCTCAGACAAACTAGCTTCAAAAACAGTGTGAAAACCACAGGGAAAACAGAACTAGAGTATAATTAATAAGTGTCACAACATTAGGAGGGAAGAGGGCGCCTTTGGGAAACAGGAGCCCACCCACACAGCTCCCACTGCTTGATGAGCAAATAGAAGCAAATTGATATGGTCTTCAGAGCGGTAAGACAGCTAATGGTTGTAGAAAGGAATGTGCAGAAATTTTTAAAAATAGATAACTAAAAATATTGATGGTGACAGTACAGGGCAGGAAGGAGACCACAGTGCAGAGAAATAGGTAATACTGAAGATTCAGGAAAGGCAGGAGTTCCTAGACAAAATCAATTACAGAGCAGAAGCCTTTGGGAATATTCAGAGTTCACCATTTGATGTGTAAAAAGAACGTTACAAAATATGTAGTGCTGGGTAAATCAGAGATGATATGTGTTGGTGGACTAGCTAACGTGTGAATGATTATCTGAACAAGAGGAAAACAAAATCATATAGGAAAGTAGTGAAATGCAACAGACTAACGAATAATGCAATAGAACCAGAGTATCTAGAAAACAGATTTAGAGTATACAGGCTACCAGAAGTGGAAAAGATTGCAATGTATAACTCATAAATAATCAGGAAAAAGTCTAGAAAACTTTTCTGAACTGAAAGACCATCTCAGTCTGGTTATTGAGAGTATACAGAGTTCCTCATAGGAGCTGTTTTCCAAGAAAAAAAGCTCTTCCCTTCCTGGACACCTGTTTGTTAAATTTTTCAGCTTAAAACAAAGATAAGCAATTTTCAACAGAAAAGAGAAGATCTTAAAATGTAATAGTTAAACAACTTGGGACCTTAGACTTTGAAGAATAAAAAAATCCACATGAAGCTAGGAGAAAGTATTAGGCTCCTGGATAACACCATGCAGTTTCCTACATATGGAAACATTTTGAAAACACCTACAAAAAGTAGTGAACTTTGCAAGAATCTTACCAAAGGGTGTTTAACTGTTGTATGAATAAAGAAATAAAATTAACCAAGTCTTTAGACTAGCACTGTCCAGTAGAACTTTCCTTAGTAGTGATGTTCCAAATCTGTGCTGTCTGGTACACTTGCCACTAGTCACATGTGGCTCCTGCACCATTGAAATGTGGCTGGTGGGACTAAGAAACTAAGTTGTAAATGTTATTTGCTTTAAATTTAAATAGGCACTTGTGGGTAGTGGCTACTGAACTGGACAGCATAGCTTAGACCGTGATACAGATTGCAAGATGTCTATATGGAATTTCGTAAGATATTCCATACTTTTACCAGGTAGAATGAAGTAGGAGGAAGTGTGAGCAAAGGAAGACTACCTAACAGTATAAATTTTATGTCACTCCAGAGTTTTTGAACTTGTTAATTTGTAAGGTGAAAATAATGAGAATAATTATCAAAATTTGTGGATGTTTTCAGATTGGGAAAACCAGTAGAAAAAAAGCAAATTGCAGATATTGGAAAAGATATGGAAGGATGCATAGCGAACTGTTGCTAGCACTTGCCCCATGGAGGGGTGTGGTATTTGTGGGAAAACAAAAGAGAATTTCTACTTTTTACTCTATATACTTTATTGTGTGTTTATATATCACTTCTCTGAATCTTAAAATGAAAGCGAAGATATATAATAAATATGTAATAAAATGTAATAGAAAACAAAAAAAGAATGAGAAGAATAAGATTAAAAAGTTTTCTGAGAAAGGAAGAAAATAGGCAGCTTAGATATGGTATCCTTGAAGTACAGAATCTTACACCAGCTGTTAGAAAAAGGAGCACTAACAGTAAACCTATAGGATAATTGAGTGTAGCACAAATGCCTCATTTCTGAGGTTTACGCAAATAGACTCATTAATTTTATCAAATAAAAAAGTATAGTGGTGGTTACTGGTTTAAAGAACAAAATTCAACAATCTGCTGCCTATAAAAGACTGACTTAAGCCTGCTAAAGCCCAGCCCAGCCTCCTGTGACCAAGCACACAGGAAAAGCAGGCCCACCAGTCACAGCACGAGAGAAGGTCAGTTTCAGAGTAGAAGCCAGCGAGGAACTCTCAGAGATCACAGTTTGTCCCACGGAGGAGCATGGGAAGGAGACACAAGTTGCTGGAATTAGCTGATGGGTGAATGATTATCATAGAAAAGCTGGCAGAAACACTATAGAAGTAAAAATAGAATCGTACTTAAGAGGTGTCACAGTATATGTAAAAGGACACTGGAGACAAGAAATATGGGTACCAAGACTTGGTTTTGCCACTTGGTCTTAACCTCTCTGCAATGAATATGCTAGGTTAGTTGACCTTGAGTTTTTTCCCAGTTTTAAGTTTTGTGAGGCTTCAACATTTCACTGTCAGGATATGAGAATTTTACATCCATTTTTTAAGGAGGAAATAGTGAGATTTCCTTAATAACCATTACTATCTCTGTCATTTAATTTTACGTTTTTTGCTATAATTGGCTCTATAACTTATTAATTTATTGTCAGTTGGTGGAAATGGAAAGAGTTCAAGAGGAGAGAGAAGTTTATGACACATATTTTCAAGGGAGATTTTGAATATGGCAAGTCTTCTAAATTTTTTCCAATGAAATGTGCTTGTTCTAGTCCAGGGGCTCTCAACAAGAGCTGTGCGACCTCCCGTAGAGCACACTGTGGAGGATTGTGAAGGTATTCTGATTGCCACAACCAATGTGGATGCTATTGATATCTGAGACAGTCTAACTCAATGAAGATTTGTTCTGCATGCCCCCGGACTTTTGTATATCCCCCCAACTAATCCCTCTACAAAAGTTAGTTATAGTTTTGTAGCACATATTAGTACTACAAAATCTTTGTGAAAAATTACACAAAACACTTACTAAGTGAGAAGACGGTTGTCTTAGTTTTCTATTGCCGTATAACAAAATACGACAAACTTGGAAGCTTAAAACAACACTCATTTATTAGCTCACAGTTCTGTAAGCCAGAAGCTGGGCTTGGCTGGGTTCTCTGCTCAGAGTTTCACAAGGCTAAAATCCAGGTGTCAGCCAGGCTGGGAAGAATCTGCTTCTAAGCTCATTCAGGTTGTTGGTGGAATCCAAGTCCTTGTGGCTGTGGGTCTGAGGTCCCCATTTCCTTGCTTCTTTCAGCTGGAGGTCACGCGTAGCTCCGAGAGGCTGCTATCCAGTCCCTACACAGGGCCCCCTCCATCTTTGAAGCCAGCAATCGCTCATTGAATCCTTCTTGTTCTTTGAATATCTCTGACTGCCCCTTCTGCCACCAGCCAGAGAAAACTCTGCTTTTAAAGAGCTCACCTGGTTGGATCAGGTCTGCGCATATATCTTAAAATCAATTGATGTGGGACTTTAATTATATTTGCGGAACCCCTACACTGTAGTACCTAGATTGGTGTTTGATTGGATAGCCAAGGAACAGGAACTTTGGGGAATCATCTTTAGAATTCTGCCTACCACAGTTGGTATGAAGAGGGAACCTAAGTGAAATAAAGATATCATCTCAAAATAACTGAGTAATTTGTTCTTTCTGCACATTCTGTTCTGTAAGTATTGTAGCATTTCCAGCTTGCATATTTAGTGGAAAAGGATTTCAGGGCAATAGTGTTGTTACTGCAAAAGCAATGAAACTGAAAATATGTAACTGGAGATTTGAGATTCCTGTTCAGACTCGATGATTAAGTTAGTGGAGACACATGAAATGCAACGATCTCATTGGATTTCTTTAATATAGATTATTTTAATATTTCATATTACCACCTTTTAGGGGGGTCATTGTAGTTTGGGGATCCTAAAACTATTTCCAGTCTAGTTTACAACTGCTTTATTGCCTCTTGCATTGATGTTTTTTGGTCTAATCCATTTGCTATTCCTTGTCACACCATTCAAAGAATATGGTCTCCAAGGTCTTTTTATAGACTAGACACTGATTGTATGTCTCAACAGGATTTCAAGGCAGAAGGGTAGGTTTTCTGTGATACTTTCTTCTTACCCCATCCTATGATATAATCTAGGGGATTATTTTGATGCCACGTAAAAAGAAAAAAGACCTAGTTCATTTGTGATAATATTGTATTTTCTCTACTTTGTTACTCACCTTGGCTTATTATTCCAACTTCAGGTAGGATAACTTCTCTATTTCCATTGTTATCTTAATACTTTTTTTTTTCCCTGGTGTTGATCTGTGTCTCTGCTCTTTTATTTTCCTTTACTTGTCCAGAGTGGTTTCTGATATTCTCATTTTTAAATCCAGAGTTATCATAAGTTGGTACACACATTTGAGTGCTTCCATATGTCTTTATGTCCCCAAACATTTATATACTGAAATACATATTTTTTAATTAATTATTTTCTTTTTGTTTCTTCTCTCCATTTCAGTTAGGACATTGTATTTTTTTGAAAATTTTGTCTAGGTAGGTTATGTCTTCTGTGAATTTCATTTCAGGATAGTAAAGGAGGCATTATAAAATACACGTGATTTCGAAGGGGAGATTGGGTCTGATGGGACTCAGGCCTACTCCTGTTCCATCAAGCAAAGAAAAGAACAGCCCTTACGTGCTGTGTATCCTTTCCTCCAGTCCCCTCTGGTTACTCAGCGGCCTGGGTGTCTTGCCCCATATGTGGATAGACTAGGTTTTCTTTCTGGGCACTGTCAGCTGTCTTGTCTCAAAGCCTGCTCTTCATTCATGTCTTTCATTCCTCATTTTAATCTGCTTATATCTTTTAGTTCCCTTTACTTTCTGGCAGAAGGTTCAGCTTATCTTGTAATATTCACACATTTGAGATTCTTAGAGGTGTTTTCTTTTGAATAAGATTTGCAATATGGTAGTTCTTTTATCCTCTTCTCCGTTATCAACAACTTTGTGCAGCTTGATTTTTTAATCCACCTCCTCCCCTCCCCGCAAAAAAAGCTTGGTGAAATAAAAGTCTTATCGAGCACAGAGTCTTATCAGACATGTTTTAGGTAAGTCTTGTCAAGTTATAACTAAGGTACAATCAAATAATATGATAGAAAAATCAGTAGAGTAGGAATAAAACCTAGCTTCTTGATCCTAGATATCACTTACTATCTTGGGTAAGTTGAGCAGTTCTAAGCCTTGGTTTTCTCATCTGCAAGTAGAGATATCTGTCCTCTCAGCCAGGGTGATTGTTAGGATAAAAAAAACCATGATTGCTAGAGAAATGTAAATTCTAAAATGCACTACAATCAATGTTAGGTCTTATCATCTAGAAAAGCTCTGGTCAATAAATCAGTCTTATAGATGGCATCAGATTACTTCTTTACTACCACCACCAGGGTGAAAGCCACATAAGGGATGAATTGGAAGAGGATTTAGAAGAACCTCATTGGCCCGTTGGATGGCCATTGAAACAGAGAGGAGATAGCAATCTCATCCCAGGCGCTGGAAATAAAAAAAACATTTAGAAAGAGGAAAACAGATGCCAGAAGCATTGGCAGGACTGGAAACCAGGTGGACTTGGGGATGAGGGAATGAAAGAGTGGTTGAACCTGAGAGACTGGGAGGTTGGTGATCAAGAGGCATGGCAGGTATGAAAAAAGGAAAGTGTGAGCTTCCCCTTGAGGTGTGCCATGTTTGAGCTGCTGCTGGTCCACTTGAATGGAGATATCCAAAGGCAGTTTGGAATGTGGGTCTGGAGCTCAGAGAGATCTAAGGTTAGAGATTGGACTGGGAACACCCCAGTAATGAGATCTTTGAATGAGGCAAGATGGGGACCAAGGGTAGAGCTTTGTTGCGTGAATGTCTGCATTGAAGGGCTTGCCAGCAAAGCTCTTCTGACCCTGAGTTCCATAGTCTGTGACAGTTCTGTTCTGGAGAAGATTGGGCATGGGAGAGGTTGTATGTTTACTGTTCTTATAAATTTGTATATTATAAAAGAAGTCCTGAACATTTGATAATCTGCTGGGTGAGATTTTTACTCCTTAGAAAATCTTCCACAGGTACACCGACTAAAAATGAACAAATGAAAAACCAAACAAGAATTTGCATTTTGTTAAATAGCCTGTAGCCAAGTTTAAAAATGGAATGTTCGTTTTTCAGATTCGATGCTCCTGGCAGGCTCTGCTCTATTCTTACTGAAGTCTAGTTTATATGAAATAAAACTATAATATTATCGATCCTACTAATTCTCTTTTTCCCCCTTTTTTCCTCTAGATTATACATTGTGCAGTAGGTAAGTATGGAATTTTCTCTCCTGCTATATACAGTGGATTCTGCTTTCTTTTTTTCAAGTCATAAATGATAGATTGATTCGATTCTTACTGAATATTGAAAAAACTAAAGTATTTGATCATTGTATATAAAATTGCTTAAATTGGTTTCTAAAATCATAGTACTGTTTGGATGTTATTACTGAACACTTTATTGAATGGCATAGCTGTTTTTCTCTGTCAATTAAAGAGGCCTCTCCCCCTTTCTCATGATAAGGGTCCTAGAGAAATACTAGCATATTTATCAAAATGTGACTTGGGGTCCTGGTGCTGGGCTACGTTGAAAGTCCTCTCTGAACCCTTAAATACTACATTCTCTTTTCTTATCTTTTAAAATGGAGTACTGCATATATTGCTTTCCTCTCGAATGAATATTTAATGTATGTGAGAGGGATTGGAAAAGTGTAAATAAAAGGGTTATACAAATATGAGGGATTTCTACTAAAAGCAGGTACAGTGTGTTTTCTTTTGAGGGGAAGAGGAGGTCATCAATTCTGCTTTGTAACTGAGGCATGGCTGCTAGTCTGGGTGGCTAGACCCCTCGAATTAAATAGCAGTCAGTCACCTTTGGAAAGTTGGCAGATCCTGTAGAGTAAGCCCATTGAGGGTGCTGTGCATCCGACTTGTCTCTCAAAGGGCGGGTTTGGAGTTGATACTCCTTCAGAAGCACTGAAGGTCTGAAAGCTCGAGAACTATGCATTCAAACCATTATGGGCCTGGTCAACTTAATTTACAAATTAAGTGGGTACTTACTGTATTCAGGGCACTGTGCTTGGCACTCGGGAATTCAGAGATGAGGAGACGTACAGTTCAGGTGGACGCACAGTACACTGTCCACCGTGGGTTTCGCAGGGTTCTCTAGGATCCCTGGGAAGACAGAGCATCTTCATTATAAAGAACTGCACCTCAGCTATTTGCCCACTAGGAGGAGGTCTACCATCGGGTGTCTCAAATGATCTGCAGAATTTTGAGTACATGTGTGTATGTTTATTTGTGGGGTGGGAGAATAGAGTTCATAGCTTTCATTAGATTCTCAGAAGAATATGTGATCCCCAGAAGGTTAAGAAACTCTGCTTTAGAACCTTTGAGCAAGAGATTTGAAAGGGGCTTGGGGACTCATCTATCGCATGATCTGCTTTCCTGGAGAAGGTTAAGGGACCTGGCCCAGGTCATATAGCCAGTAAATGGTGGACCCTGGCCGGTCTGAGCGGGAGCCTGCCTAACTGATTTTATTTTATGGTGAATGGGTTTTATCTGATGTATGATCTCACATACATTTCGTTTTTAATCCCTTATCTGTAATTTTGAGATGAAAATTTTTATAAGCATAAGCTTGCAGATTGGGGGATATATTTGGCCAGAGAGAGTTCTGGAACCACTTTAGACCTTCTCCACATAATTGAACAGTGTGCCCTAAGTCTCCCCCACTCTCTTAACCTTCAGCTGCCTCTGTACAAAGTTCTTAGATGCATATGTTTTCTGAGCATGTGTATTATTATTTTAATTAATATTTCATTGTATTTTAATACCAAATTCACTTTATCTGTCTTAGAATACATTCTCATGCCTCTTTATAAAATTTCTACCCCTGGAAATAAAACTTCTGGCAAGTGTATTTTTCATTCATGCCAGGAACGTTGTTGAATGCCTAGCAGGTGGGACCAGACACTGTGGGAATAGAGTGGTGAGCAGGCACAGGCTTGGGTGCAGGAAACCTGCGGTCGGATGGGCCCCCCTCTGAGCTCCTCTGGCGGGATGCACTCCAAAGACTAGCATCCATGTCACACTCTGTTCTGTTGGTTTGTTGACAGGTGTCCCCAGCGCTTAGCATGGTGCCTGACACACAATAGAAACTTCACAATTCCTTCTTATTTCCTCAAGAACCTTGTTCTGTCAGTGTTTCTCTCGCCTGCATCATCACCCTTTCTCATCTGCCTTTTCCTTCTCAGCTCATAAAATGTTTCAAATGCTCCATCCTAAAAATGATTTTTAACCTAACTTTGACCCTACATTCCCCTGTTATTACTACATAATTCCTCTGCATCCCTTTTCCCAAGTTTATGGTAGACTCTTTCCACTTCCTCGCTCCCGTTTACACCTTAACCCAGCAGTCATGCTTCTGTACCCCCTTATCCTAAAATTACCCTCTCGTCTAAAATCAGCAACAGTTTCTGCTGAATTCCAAGGGCACGTTTGGAACTACATTGGGCACCACCTCCATGAGATCCTGCCCCTTCAGCTTCCATTACACTGAGCCTCCAAGCTTTTCTGGTCCTCTGTGGTCCTTTTTATCTTTGGGGGCTTCTCTTTCTCTCCTTGCCTCTTAATTGTGAGTGTTCCCACGGTCTGGCCTAGCTCATTGCTCTTCTGACAACGTGCCCCCTGTGGGTGATCTCTTCCCTTCTCATGGTGTGAGATACTATGACACCCACTTCTCAAACTCCAAGCCCCACCTGCCATCCACACTCCAAACTCATCCATTGACCTCCTGGATATCCACTCCTGGATGTACACCTCCTCCTCACCAAGACTCAGACTCCCAAACTTGTTCTGCCTCCCATATTCTCTTTGTCAGGGGCACCATGAGCCACCGTCCGTTCAGTCACCCAGCCTGGACCTATAGCTCATCGATGGTGCCCCCTCTCCCTTACCCACACTGCCATAGCCAGTGGTCATCAATTTTGGTCAATTCTGTTTCTTAAATATTTCTCAGATTGTCCTGTTTTTTCATCCCTATTCAGGGCCTCAGTGTGTCTCATCCGGACTCCCATATGGGTCTCCCTGGACTTCGAGGCTTATAATACTAATATTAATGATAATAATAAGGGCTACCATTTATTGAGCTTTACTGTGTTCCAGTGTTTTACATTCATCATCTCATTTACTTCTCATTTTACAGTTGACAAGACAGGCCTAGAAAGTTCACAAGCTAATAAACCTTAGAGCCGAGAGTTGAACGTACAGCCATGTGGCTCCAAGTCCATCCCTCATACAACTTTGAGGGATTTAGTTAAAGGATAATTCTGAGTGTGTCACTTCTCTGCTGAAAATGCTTCACTGATTTAAACTTCTTCGTGATTTGGACACCATGCACCTCCTGCTCCTTACCTGTGTCCATTGCCTGCATCCTACTCCATGCTTCAGCAACCCTGACCTCTCGTGGGTCCCCCCATGTACCATGCCATTGCCCTGCTTCCTTCCTCTGCCCTGTGCCCAGGCTTTGCACTCTGCCTGGAGAGAACAGCCCACCCCCTTCAGCTGGCAACTGTTCACTCCTCTTCCTCCAGTAAACACCCCTACCACCTACTGGCTAAATTAGGCACCATCCCTCACTTTTCTGTAGTACCCTACACCTCACTCTGTTATACTTTCCACAGTGCGTTATGGTCTGTCCTTTATCGCCCACCAACATCACTGAATTTTTAAGAATGAAAACTGTTTGTTACTGATTTCCGTATCCCAGCACCTAATAGTACCTGGCACCTAGTGGGAGCTCAGTGAGCATTTGATCGTAATCTTACCAAATTCCGGTGAAAATTTCCAAAACATGTTTCAAAATATTTTCAGTGCCTTAAAAAATTAATGAGAATAAAAATAAAAAGGCTGTTTCTAGCATTGGCCTAAAGGCAATGCTTTATTTTTTTTACTCCTACAACTCAAGCTTATTTTTGGAATAATGGTTTATTTTCCCATGGCTTTCTGAAAGTTTTCACTATAACAACGTGGTCTTTTAAAAACTTGTTTTAGAGCCTTGAGATGCCTTTAGTTTGTGTACTTTTGATGGGAGTCTGAACCTCAGTCAGGCCTGCGTTATATACTAGCTGTGTGACTCTCAGGAAGTCACTCAACTTTTGTGTGCCTTCGTTTCTTCATCAATAAAAGGGGAATAATAATACCTGCCTCACAGGGTTGTTGTGAAAATGAAATGGGAAAATGTATGAAAAACGCTTAGTGTCTGAAACATGGCGATGTTGAAAATTGCCCAATAAAGTGGCAGCTGTTGTTATTAACTAAAGCAGTGTAAGGTCATAGAATGTTACAAGTTTTATTCTGTCCCGAAGGTAATGTTCAGTATTTAGATTTATATAAATGAAGCTCTTCCATATTCTTACTAAATTACAATTTCGAGTGAGTGCGTGCTTCAGGGCCACGTCTTCTTAGTATGGGATGGAGTTGCTTCTTGTTCTTGGTCGTGACGATGCAGTTTGGGAAAAATAGCCTCCAGAAGCAGTAAACTAAAATTCCATCTGAGGCTCATTTCCGTGCAGAAGTCAGGCCTGTGTCCCCGCAGATGGGTTCTCGTGCCGCAGCTTCTTCACGGTGGGGGATTTGTTCTCCCTTGATAAGGCAGGGGCAGGATTTCTCAAAAGCTGGTGTTTCAGTCCTCTTCCTAAGATTTGTAGTGCTTTATATTTATGCAATGGTTTTCTTTTTGGAAATGAGAATTGAAAAAAAAAAAAAACCTTTGAGACATGTCTTTCACAACACTGCCAAGAAGAGTTGTGGTTTCTTTATTCTTGTGGTACAGTTTGTATGGAAAGAAGCATTAGCTGTTTTTCTGTGGCCTTCAAGATTAGATTGTGGAAGAGGCACATGGGGTGGTTCCCAGCTCACTCTGAAGTCTAGTTCCCCCATCTGTGGGACGGAAGTTAGGAGCAGAGGGACAGGAGCTGAAGATACTCTTGGTAAGATAATGACATTGTGTGTTTGGTGAGCCTTCAAGTTGGAAATTATACTGTCAATATAAATAACTTTGGAAGTTCTCTTTTGATTGACAAGTGTAGAACAGATGTCTGAACAGGAGCTCAGTCATAGTCCAGAGGGCACGATGTGAAAAGTTGAGGATTAGCTCTTTGATATCATCAGCAGACAAGGACAGAAGACCTTTCACTTAGATGTCCCAGATTTGTGGTTTCAAATATTTGCTGTTTGTGCCAGCTTGCACTTCTCTCTAAACTGATGACTCCTTTTATTTATTTATTTTTAAAAAGTGAATTCTAAGAAGTTCACAATCACCTCAGTGTTGGTACGTAGTATATGGCTTCAAGTTGATTTCATTATGTAACAAATGGTGCCAGAGAGGGAGGGGAGCAGCTGCCCCTGAGACTGAGCACCGGAAGACACCATCTCCTGCTACCAGAAGTGCTTTCTCTCCCACCAATTAAATCCTCTCCAAACTGCAGCGGCCCCGCCCCCACTGTGAGAGAGTCAAGCTCTTCCCAGTCTTTTGCGGTGCTGCGCTGTTGTGAAGGACCCGCCGTCACCAGTTGTGGAAACCAGACAAAGAGCCCTCCATGTTGTAGCAGAAGAGGACTCTGGAAGGAAAGCATCCTGGACGGAAGGGCTAATCCCCCCGGGTTTCACTTACCTGGAGTTCTGCTTTCTCCCCTGCACCCAGCCCTCGGGGGTGTGGCTAGGCACCAAAACAAAACTGCTTTCCTTGGTTTCACTTAGCTTAGCTGACATTTTAAAAATGAACTTTACCAAATAGTGAGGAAGAAGAAAAAGGGAGTAAGTATCATAAATACAAACAGTATAAAAATAGTCGTATTCCCAAAGTACAGGTTTCTGATCCCGACATCTAACTCCCCTTTTCTTACTGGGAGCTGGTGCAGTGTCACACGGATCTTGCTGGCCCTCTTCTGCCCTGTTCTTAGCATGCTCAACTCTGGGGAACCCCCCCAGCCCCAAGTCTGGTTTTTGGCCCCTCACAAATGTAAATAAAAAACATTTCAGATTCCAGCATTGCTTTCTGCCTAGGGGCACGTGCAGTGGTGGTGCTGGCAGGGGATGGAGGAGCCATTTGAGGTGGAGAAATGGACACAGCCTTCCCAGCCCCCGCCTGGAGGCTCCTAACGCTCCCCACCTGGAGAGCTGCGTGGGTAGGAGGTTGGCAGAGTCACCCTTCACCTCCTTGCAATGCTGCCTTTGTCGTTTTTCAGTACAGTCGTTTTTCCAGCATCCTGACACTAGAGCTGTGTGTGAAGACCAGAGCACCATGTTCAAACCATAATCTTTCCCGGATCAGTCAAGCTCCTCAGACCAGCCTGCCTTAGCCTCCCTCTGCTGTGGCTCTATGTTCATTGTGTTGCCTCCTGATCATATTTTGGCTCCTCCCCTCCAGACTGAGAGAGGAGGAGGAAAGATAGTTTTAGCACCTGCATCTTCTGCTCCTGATGCCCAAAGTGTCAGCCTCTGCCGTCTGAATAGACCTTGCATCTTCTCACCTTCTCCATAATTTGGTATATACACAGTTTCCTTTGCCTGGAACACCCAGTTCTGTTCATTGTTCCCTGCTCGGTGTGAATGTACTAAGCTGAAGGGAAGGGAGAAGTAGAGTATGCTCATCAGCCCAAAGTGCCTGAGCAGGAAGGTGGGAGGCTCACCCAGAGCTCGTGCGCACTGCCTGGCACCTAGCAGGCCAGCAGTCAGTTCGCTGTATGAACTCTTCCATTGGTGATTATTGGGCAAGACGTAATCCCTGAGGGTTTCTGGGCCCACTTGGAGTTTAGAAGGGAAAGCCTTGAGAGAGCCTGGATCGGAGAAGTTTACCGTCTGCTGTCCTTGCAGGAACAGCTAGGGGTTTGGTTGAATGGAAACCTGTTATTGAGATATTTAAAATATCCTCTCTGTAAGAATGTTATCTGGGGCCGGCCCTGTGGCTGAGTGGTTAAGTTCGCACGCTCCGCTTCAGTGGCCCAGAGTTTCGCCAGTTCAGATCCTGGGCACGGACATGGCACCACTCATCAGGCCATGCTGAGATGGCGTCCCACACAACACAGCCAGAAGGACCTACAACTAGAATATACAACTATGTAATGGGGGCCTTTGGGGAGAAGAAGGAAAAATAAATAAATAAATAAATATATTATCATCTTACCATCCAGTACATCAGCAACCAACCTAAGGCAAACCAACCCTATTGGAAACACTCCCAGTTGTGCAACAAGTCAGGCATCCTCCCTCTGGGCCTCATTTTCACATCTGAAAAACTAGGCATTGGACTAGATAAAAGATGATCTCTTAACATTCCTTACAGCTACGTGTTCTGAAATTCCGTGAAACTATGATATAGCTTCAGAGGTGAATGTCAGTTATCCCAGTAGTGATATAAAAGGAGGATCTGCTGGATGTTTAGATGTATCTGTGTATGAGTATTAGAAAACTTGTTTCAAGTACAGTAGTCTACATTTTTTCCTCGCAATGCATTTTGAAAGCCACATCAGAAAGCAGAACTGGGATGGGAGATAGGCGCACACACTTTCTATAGCTACACTTACCCCTGGTCACCACTAGATGGCACCCTTGTATTAGTAGGGAGATAGTCTCTTGTCAGTTACAGGACTCCTGAAGGACTTCTAATAAAAAGAGAATGGTGAATCAGTAGCTGAAACTGAGGAATGAAGTAACCAGAGCAAAGAAAAATGAATGTTTTTCTCTCACTGTCTCTTGACTTGATCATGAATATTTTAGGTAATGAAAAGCTGGAACTTTCCGCATTGCCCTGAAGGAGATTATCTTATAAATATTTCTTAATTGTGAAACACAAGGTATCTTTAAAATTAAAAATGAGCTTAATTTGCTTACTTAAAAAGCTGGAGGCAAAGAAAATGTTTCAGAAGTTCTCTGGTCAGATGATTTGTAACAATCTGAAGTCAATAAACCTTCCACTTAGGTTCTTAGCTTCAAAAGCAACGTTAGTCCCACGAAGCTGGAAAGACCGTCTAGTGACCAAGTTGAGTAAATTCCATTGAACCAAAAAGTGAAAGTTTGGGTCATCTTTTAGCAAAAGAATTATTTGATTTATGATTCTGTGGCAGGAGTTAAATGGCTAAGTAATGTATTAATAAAGGGAACAAGACCCCTTAGGAATATTTGTATGCTAGTGGTATGTCTTTTATAGTTCTGTATAGCTTTCCTGGGAGAGGACTTTTTTCCTCTTCGTTCATAGTGAACATCTTTCCACTAATTTTTTTTCATTTACTAACAGTTTCTACCTCACTATGTTCTTTCAGTTAGCAATCTGCATTTAAGGTTCATGCATGTCTTTGCATGGTTTGATAGTTGATTCTTTTTTATTTCAGAGTAGTATTCCACTATTTGGATGTACCACTTTGTTTATCCATTCACCTGTTGAAGAACATCTTGGTTGCTTCCAATTTGGGATGGTTATGAATAAAGATGCTGTAAATATGTATGTGCTGGTTTTGTGTGGACAGAAAGAAATTTTTGCATTTTCAAATCAGTTGAGTATATACCTATTAGCACAATTGTTGGATCATATAGCAATGCTGTTTAACTTACTAAGAAACTGCCAAACTGTCTTGCAAAGTGGCTGTGCCGTTTTGCGTTCCCATGAGCAGTGAATGAAGAGTTCTCTTGCTCTGCGTCCTCACCAGCAGTGGTATTTTGGATTTCAGCCGTGCTGGTGTGTGGTGTTCTCCTTTGTGTTAATTTTCCTATCTCAGATGACACATGATGTTGCACATCTTGTCATACTCTTATTTGCCATTTGTGTATTTTCTCTGGTGAAGTGTCTGTTCAGATCTTTGCCCATTTTTTAATTGGGCTATTTTCCTGTTGTTGAGATTTAGGAATTGTTACTATACTTTGGATACAAATTCTTTTATCAGATATGTATTTAGCAAATATTTTCTCCCAGTTTGTGACTTGTCTTTTCCTTTTCTTAATAGTCTCTTTCACAAAGCACAAGTTTTTAATTTTAATAAAGTCCAGCTTAACCAAAGTTCAACTTAAAACCAACCAATTTAACACTTAAACAACTTAAAACTAAAAAATTGCTTTTATGAAGGAATTTTTTCTTTCATGGATCGTGCTTTTAGTCTTTTGTCTAAAAACTCATTACCAAACCCAAGGTCACATAGATTTTCTCCTATGTTTTCTCCCAGAAATTTTATAGTTTTGTATTTTACAGATAGATCTATGATCCATTTTGAGTTAATTTTTGTGAAAAATGTCTGGTCTATGTCTTGGTTCATTTTTTTGCGTATGGACATCCAGTTGTTCCAGCACCATTTATTGAAAAGACTGTCCTTTCTTCATTGAATTGTCTTTGTGCCTTTGTCAAAGAGAAGTTGATTATATTTATGTGGGTCTATTTCTGGGCTCCCTTTTCTGTTCTGTTGATCTATATGTCTGTGATTTTGCCAGTACTACAGTGTTGATTGTGGTGTGTCCTCCCATTTTGTTGTTTTCTTCAGTACTGTGTGGGTCTTTTGCCTTTCCACATAAACTCTAGAATCAGTTTGTTACTATCTACGAAATAGCGCCCTGGGATTTTGATTGAGACTGTGTTGAATCTATAGATCGTGTTGAGAAGAATTGACATCTTAACAATATTAAGTCTTTCAATCCACAAACATTGAATAGCTCTCCATTTATTTAGATCTTCTTTGTTTTCTTTCATCATTGTTTTGCAATATTTGACACACAAATCCTGTATCTATTTTGTTAGATTTATGCCTAAGTATTTTTTTGATGTTTTTATAAAAAGTTTATTTCAAATTCCAGTTTTTCAAAAGTTGCTAGAATGTAGGAAAACAGCTGGCTTTTATTTGTTGCCGTTGTATCCTGCAACCTTGCTAGACTTGCTTATTCATTCCAGGAGTTTTTTGGTAGATTCTTTGGGATTTTCTACATAGATAATCATGCTATCTGTGAATAAAGACAGTTTTATCTCTTCCTTTCCAATTCATATACCTCTTATTTCTTTTTCTTGTCTTACTGTGCTAGCTGAGGCTTCCAGTTTGACATTCATTGTGTTCTTTTTTTTTTTTTTGGAGGAAGATTAGCCCTGAGCTAACATCTGCTTCCAATCCTCCTCTTTTTGCTGAAGAAGACTAGCCCTGAGCTCACACCCGTGCCCATCTTCCTCTATTTTATGTGGGATGCCGGCCACAGCACAGCTTGACAAGTGATGCGTAGGTCTGTACCTGGGATCTGAACCAGCGAACCCCAGACTGCCAAAGCAGAACGTGAGAACTTAACTGCTGCACCACCAGGCCGACATCTGTGTTCTTTACTTAATAAGATAAGGATCTTCCCAAATCAGTTTTTCTCCCCACCAACTTTGAAGGAATATACATTTCCTACTTCATCTTTACTGTCAGGGTGTAAAATTCAATATTTAGCCATAAGCTTTTTCTGGATTTCCTTTTTTTTTTTTTTTGAGGTCTTCTATGTCCTTACTTATTTTTTGTCTGCTTGACCTGTCTTGCGCTGCGAGTGGTAATGTTAAAGTCTCCAATTATTAATATGTTTCTAATTTTCCTTCCTTCTTCTATAACTTCTGGTTTAGCAGAGGTAGTTGCTGTGTTATTTGGTGCATAGATATTTGTAACTGTTATATCTTCATTGTGAATTGTGGCTTTTAACACTGAAAAATGTGTTTTATTTGTTGCCTTTCTGAATCACTTTTGTGTTAGCATAGAGTTGGGTCTTGTTTTGTGAGCCAGTTTGAAAATCTCATTCCTTTAATAGGTTAGTTAAGCCCATTCACAGTTATTGATATGAGAGAGCTGTTTGGTCTTACTCTGTCACATTTGTGTTATAATTGCTACAGATAGTATATTTGCTATGTTTACCTGCCTGATGTGTTTTCTTTGCTTTTTTTATATCTATTTTGGTTTTTAGGAGGTTTTGTCATTGTTCTAGTGGTTACCTTCATATTTATACCTTTTTAAAGGACCTTAGTCCTCTGTTTTCTTTTTAACCTGTTACTGTCTAGTTTGTCAGTTTTTGAAGGTATCTTCTGACTCCCACCTGTTGCCTATGTAACAATCAGTGAGCTTATTCAACTTTCTTCTTTCCCACTCCCTTCTCCTCCCCTTTTTTTCCTTGCATTATTTTTACTTTGTTAGAACATATCACATTTATATATTGTTCTTTTGCCTTGTCCCCACCTTTGTTTCAGTCCACACTTAAATATATTAAATGTTTATTGTCAGTCCTTTCGCCAAAGTTTCCTATCACCTTTTAGTTGGATGAAACTCATCCTCTAGTGGTGTCAGGGACTATGAAGAGCCTGAGATTTCACCCTACTTTTAAGTTCACAAGTTAGCTTGTTACTGTTTCGTGGATGATGGTAATGTGTAGTGGTTTGTGTCATAGGAGAGGAACGTGGAACTTGGGGAACCTATTACTTTTGTAGTAAGTGGAAGCAAACTTACTCTTTGTTTTTGGGGGTAGATGCTGCCTGATCCCTTAAGGTTACTCCATGCAAACGCAAACCCAAGAAATGACCTGGTAAAAAGCAGTCAGGACCTTGCCTTTTTGGTGTCCCCAGCAGGAATGTGCAGGGATGCTCAGGGCCCGTGGCAGATTGCCTTTCCCCAAAGGTAGATTCCCAAGAAGGGCTTGTGGGCACAGTATTCTCCTAGTTCATACATGTTTAAGACTTTTTCTGTAGCCTTGGTGTTTAGAGGACTGATTTGCCAGAAATAAAATCCGTCATACTTTCTTCCCTTGAATTTCTTGAAAATGCTGCTCCATTATTGCCTTGCTTTTATGTTTCTCTTGGGAAGTCTGGTGCCAACCTAATTACCTTGCCCTTTTAGGGTATTTGGTCCTTTTTACCTGAAAACCCTAAGGATTTTTTCCACCTTTATTGAGTTATAATGGACAAATGAAAATTCTATCTATTTATGATGTACCATGTAATATTTCACTGTGTACACATTGTTAAATGATTACCACAGTCAAGCTAGTTAACATATTTTTCACCTCACAGTTATCGTTTTTTTATAGTAAGAACATTTAAGATCTGCCCTCTTAGCAAATTTCAAGTATACGATATAATATTAACTATGGTCACCATGCTGTACCTTAGTTCTCAGAACTTATTTACCTGTACGACTGAAACTTTGTGCCCTTTGACCAACATCTCCCCTTTTTCCGCATCCCACCAGTTCATGGCAACCACCATTCTGTTCTCTGCTTCTATAGGTTTGACTCTTTTTGGATTTCACCAATATGTGAGATCATGCAATATTTCTCTTTCTTGCCTGGCTTGTTTCATGTAGCATAATGTCCCCCAAGTTCACCCATGTTGTCACAAATGACAGGATTTCCTTGTTTTTGAGGCTGAATAATATTCTCTTTGTCCATTCATCCGTTGATGGAATGATGCTGCAATGAACATGGGAGTGCAGACATTTCTTTGTAATACTGATTTCATTTCCTTTGGATATATACCCAGCAATGAGATTGCTGGATTACATGGTAGTTCTATTTTAAATTTTTTGAGAAGCCTCCATACTGTTTTCAACACATAATGGCTGTACCAATTTGCATTCCTACCAGCAGTGTACAGGAGTTCCCTCTTCTTCACATTCTTGCCAACACTTATCTTTTGACTTTCTAACAATAGCCATTCTAGCAGGTGTAAGGTGGTATCTCATTGTGATTTTGATTTGCATTTCCCTGATAATAAGTGATGTTGAGCATTTTTTCATATACTTGTTGGCCATTTTATGTCTTCTTTCGAGAAATGTCTATTCAGGGCCTTTGCCCGTTTTCTAATTGGGTGTTTATTTTCTTGCTATTGAGTGGTTTGAGTTCCTTATGTAGTTTGGATATTAACCCCTTATCAAATACATGGCTTGCACATATTTCCTCCCATTTTGTAGGTTGTCTTTTCATTCTGTTGATTGTTTCCTTTTCTGTGTAGAAGCTTTTTAATTTGATGCAATCCTATTTGTCTGTTTTTTATTTTGTTGCCTGTGCTTTTGTGGTTATGTCCAAAAAATCTTTGCCCAGACCAAAGTCAAGAAGCTTTTTCCCTGTGTTTTCTTCTCAGATCTTATATTTTAAGTGTTTAATCCATTTTGAGTTGATTTTCTTATATGGTGTGAGATTAACAGTCCTATTTCATTCTTCTGCATGTGGATACCCAGTTTTCTCAACACTATCAATGAAGAGAGTATCCTTTCACCGTTATGTATTCTTGGCAACTTTTTCAAAGATCAATTGATCATAAACGTGTGGATTTATTTCTGTGTTCTCTATTCTGTTCTGTTGGTCTGTGTCTGTTTTTATGCCAGTACTATGCTATTTTGATTACTCTAGCTTTGTAGTGTATTTTGAAATCAGGTAGTGTGATGCCTCCATCTTTGTTCTTTTTGCTTAAGATTGCTTTGGCTATTCAGCGTCTTGTGGTTCCATATGAATTTTAGGATTGTTTTTTTTCTATTCCTGTGAAAAATGTCATTGGAATTTTAAAAGGAATGGCATTGAAGCTATAGATCACTTTGGATATTATGGACATGTTAACCATATTAATTCTTCCAGTCCATGAACACAAGATTTATCTATGTCTTCAATTTCTGTCATCAGTTGTTTTATAGTTTTCAATTTACAGATCTTTCATGCCCTTGGTTAAATTTGTTCCTAGGTATTTTTATATTTTCTGATGCTATTGTAAATGGGATTGTTTTATTAATTTCTTTTTGGATCGTTCATTATCAGCATATAGAAACACAAGTGATATTTGTATGTTGATTTTGTATCCTGCAGCTTTACTGAATTCATTTACTAGTTCTAACAGTTTTTAGGTGGAGTCTTTTTAGAGTTTTCTATATAGAAGATCATGCCATTTGCAAACAGAAACATTTTACTTCTTCCGTTCTGATTTGGATGCCTTTTATTTCTTTTTCTTGCCTACTTGCTCTGGCTAGGATTTCTGGTACTATAATGAATAAAAATGATGAGAAGTGGGCATCTTTGTCTTGTTCCTTATCTTAGAGGAAAAGCTTTCAGCTTTTCACCATTGAGTATGATGTTAGCTGTGGGCTTGTCATATATGGCCTTTATTATGTTGAGATACAGATCTTCTGTATCTAATTTGTTGAGAGTTTTTATCATGAAAAGGTTTTGAATTTTGTCAGATGCTTTTTCTGCATTTACTGAGATGATCATATGATTTTTATCCTTTATTTTGTTAATGTGATGTATCACATTTATTGATTTGCATATGTTGAACCATTCTTGAATCCTAGGGATAAATCCCACTTGATCATGGTGTATGATCGTTTAATGTGCTGCTTGAATTTGGTTTGCTAGTATTTGTTGAGGATTTTTGTATCTATGTTCATCAGAGATGTTGGCCTGTAGTTTTCTTTTCTTGTAGTATTCTTTTTTGGCTTTGGTATCAAGATAATGCTGGCCTTGTAAAATGAGTTTGGAAATGTTATCTTCTCTTTAAATTTTTGGAAGAGTTTGAGAAGGATTCATGTTAATCCTTCTTTAAATGTGTGGTAGAATTCACCAGTGAAGCCATCAGGTCTTGGGTTTTTCTTTGTTGGGAGATTCTTGATTACTGATTCAATCTCCTTACTCATTATTGGTCTGTTCAGGTTTTCTATTTGTTCACAATTCAGTCTTGATCGGTTGTATTTCTAGGAACTTATTTATTCTACATTATCCAGTTGTTGGCGTATAAATGTTTGTAGTAGTCACTTAATGAACATTTGTATTTCTGTGGTATCAGTTGTAATGTCTCTTTTTTTTTTTTTTGGAGGAAGATTAGCCCTGAGCTAACTGCTGCCAATCCTCCTCTTTACACTGAGGAATACTGGCCCTGAGCTAACATCCATGCCCATCTTCCTCTGCTTTTATACGTGGGATGCCTACCACAGCATGGCTTGCCAAGCGGTGTCATGTCCACACCTGGGATCTGAACCAGTGAACCCTGGACCGCCGAGAAGCAGAACGTGCGCACTTAACCAATGTGCCACTGGGCCAGCCCCGATGTCTCTTTTTTTAATTTATAATTTCAATTCTACTCTGATGTTTATTGTTTCCTTTCTTCTGCTAACTTTGGGCTTATTTTGTTCTTCTTTTTCTAGTTCTGTGAGGTCTAAGGTTAGGTTGTTTATTTGATACCTTTTTTTTTTTTTTTAAAGATTTTATTTTTTTTCCTTTTTCTCCCCAAAGCCTCCCAGCACATAGTTGTATATTCTTCCTTGTGGGTCCTTCTAGTTGTGGCATGTGGGACGCTGCCTCAGCGTGGCTTGATTAGCAGTGCCATGTCCGTGCCCAGGATTCGAACCAACGAAACACTGGGCCGCCTGCAGCGGAGTGCGCGAACCTAACCACTTGGCCACGGGGCCAGCCCCTATTTGATATCTTTCTTAATATAAGCATTGTTGCTTTAAACTTCCCACTTAGAACTGCTTTTACTGCATCCCGTAAGTTCTGCTATGTTGTGTTTTCATTTTCATTTGTCTCAAGATATTTTTTGATTTCTAATTTTCCAATTTTACTCCTGGTATTCGTTCTTAGTTTCATACCACTGTGGTTGGAAAAGATACTTGATATAATTTTGGTCTTCTTAAATTTAAGATTTGTTTTGTGGCCTAACATATAATCTGCCCTGGAGAATGTTCCATGTGCACTTGAAAAGAATGTGTATTCTGCTGCTGTTGGATGGAATGTTCTGTATATGTCTGTTAGGTCCGTTTGGTCAGTAGTGTTGTTCAAGTCTGCTGTTTCTTTATTGATGATCTGTCTGGATGATCTGTTCCTTGTTGAAAGTGGGATATTGAAGTCCCCTACTATTATTATTGTATTGCTGTCTATTTCCCCCTTCAATTCTGCTAGTATTTGCTGTATGTGTTTAGGTGTTCCAATGTTGGGTACATATGTATTTACAATTGCTATATCCTCTTGATGAATTGACCCATTTATTATTATATAATGATCTTCTTTGTTTCTTGTGACAATTTTTGACTTAAAGTCTATTTTTTCTGTTATAATTTAGCCACCCCTGTTCTCTTTTGGATGCCATTTGCATGGAGTATCTTTTTGCATCTCTTCACTATCAGCCTATGTCTCCTTAAAGCTAATGTGAGTCTTTTGTAGGCAGCATATTGTTGGACCTTGTTTTGTATTCATTCAATCATTCTGCATCTTTTGAGTGGAGAATTTAATCCATCTACACTTAAAGTAATTATTGATACTATTTCTATTGCCGTTTTATTAATTGCTGACTGTTTTGTAATTCCATTGTTTCTTTCTTCCTCTCTTGTTGTCATCCTTTGTGATTTGATGATTTTTTTAATAGTGGTGTCTGATTTCTTTTCTTCCTATTTTGTAGATTTACCACAGGTTTTTCTTTGTGGTTACCATGAGACTTACATAAAACATCGTATAGTTATAACAGTCTCTTTTAAGCTGATAACCACTTAACTTCAACCACGTACAAAAACTACACTTTAACTTCTCCTCTCCCCACATTTTGTTATTGGTCATTTATATTTTTTATATTTATATTTACATTTATTTTTATATTTACATTATATTTATATTTACATTTATAAAACATGCAATTTACATTTCTTACATTTTGTGTATCCTTTAACAAATTATTGTAGCCATAGTTATTTTTAATACTTTTGTCTTTTAACTTTTATACGCTAGTTAAAAGTGATTTACATACCACCATTACAGTATTAGAGTATTCTAAATTTGACTATATTCTTAACTTTACAGTGAGTTTTATATTTTCATATGTTCTTATGTTGTTAGTTAGTGTCCTTTCATTTCAACTTGAAGAACTTTCTTTAGCATTTCTTGTAAGACAGGTCTAGTGGTAATGAACTCCCACAGCTTTTGTTTGTCTGGGAAAGTCTTTATATCTCCTTCATTTCTGAAGGACAGCCTTGCTGGATATAGTATTCTTGGTTGGCAGTTTTTTCTTTCAGCACTTTGAATATATCATCCTACTATATCCTGCAAGGTTTCTGCTGAGAAATCCACTGCTAGTCTTATAGGGATTCCCTTGTGTGTAATGAGTTGCTTTTCTCTTGCTGCTTTTGAAATTCTCTCTTTGTCTTTGACTTTTGAGAATTTGATTGTAATGTATCCCAGTGAAGATCTCTTTATGTTTAATCTCTTTGGGGTTCTTTAGGCTTCATGGATCTGTATGTTCATTTTCCTCTCTAGATTAGGGAAATTTTCTGTCATTATTTCTTTATATAAGCTTTCTGCTCCTTTCTCTTTCTCTGCTCCTGTGGGACTCCCATAATCTGTATATGGTTCAATTTATGATGTCCCATAGGCTTTCTTCACTCTTTTTCATTCTTTTTGTTCCTCTGGCTGGATAATTTCAAATGACTTATCTTTGAGCTCACTGATTCTTTCTTCTGCTTGATTAAATCTGTTGTTGAAGTTCTCTATGGAATTTTTGAATTCAGTCATTGTGTTCTTCAGCTCCAGAATTTCTATTTGGTTTTTTTTTATGATGTTTATTTCTTTGTTGAACTTCTCATTTTGTTCATGTATTATTTTCCTGGTTTCATTTGTTATCTATCAGTGTTTTCTTGTAGCTTGTTGAACTTCTTTAAGATGATTATTTTGAACTCTATCAGGTAGTAGATCACCATTTCTTTAGGGTCAATTACTGTTACTTTATTTTGTTCCTTTAGTGGTATCATGTTTCCCTGATTATTTATGGCCTCATTGCTTTGCGTTGGTGTCTGCACACTTGAAGAAATAGACACCTCTTCCAGTTTTTATACGCTGGCTTTGGCAGGGAAAACCCTTCACCAGTCAACCTGGCCAGAAATTCTGGGCAGGCTATCTGGTGGGGTCTAGTGGTAAGCTTGCTGCTGGAGTCCTCAGGCACACTAGCTTGGTGCCAGGGTCAGTGGGTTGGTGGGCCTGGTGCTTGAGTCCATTGGGGTGTGTCTAAATCCTGGGTCCATTGTGCCCAGCCTGGCACCTGAATCCACAGGGATGAGCTTGGTGCCTGAGACTGTAGTATTGGGCCTGGAGCCTGGGTCCACAGAGGCTAGCCCAGAGCCTGGGGCAGCAGGGGCTGGTCTGGCACTGGAACAAGCCTGGAGCCTAGGTTCACGGTCACGGGCCTGGCTCCTAGGTCCATGGAGGCCAGTCTGGAGCTTGTGGTCATAAAGGCTCGCCTGGCTCTGGGGCAGGCCTGGAGCCTGGTTCAGTGGAGGCTGGCCCAGCACTGGGGTCTGTTGGGGCCAACCTGGAGCTTGCGCCATTGGAACCTGGGGCCTTCAGGGCTGGCATGGAGCCTGGGGCTGCAAGGACAGGCCTGGTGCTGGGATCTCTGGTGAAGCTGTGTGTTTATTTCCCTCTCCTTGCCTCACTGGAGGGTGTTGCTCTCTGTACTGTGCTGCCCAGGCTTGAGGGAGAGGCAACATAGGTCACGTGAAACTGTCCTTCCTACTCTCTCCAGTGAGTCTTAACTTACTTCCGTGCTTCACCCAGGTACTATAATCTCTCACCTGGAATCCTTACCTCTTGTGAAGGTACTTTCATGCATGGATAGTTGTTCAAATTGATGTATCTGTGAGGGGATGAGTGCTGAAAAATCCTGTTCTGCCATCTTGCTGACATCACTGAGGATTTTTTCCTTTATATTAATATAAAGTCTAATGATTTTACTAGGATATGCCTTAGAGTTCACCATTGCAGGGCAATTTTCCGAGGTACCTAGTAGGCCCTTTCAATACATAGATTCAGGCCTTCTTTTGTTTCTGGAAAATTTTATTGGATTATAGTTTTAAATTTTAGCTCTGTTTGATTATTCTGTTTTTCAGGGACTCCAAATGTATGTATGGTAGATCTTCTTTGCCTCTCTTATTTTTCAGTCACTTTCTGTCTGATCTCTTACTTCTTTATTTAATCTCATTTTCTGGGTTTTACTTCACTTCTTCAATGACTTTTATTAAATTTGCATTTGAATCTATTGTTCTTTGATTATGTTGAAATTTAGTCTTCATTACAAATATGATTTTGTCTTTCTCTTCCATTTCTGCCCTGAGTTCAATCAATTTTTGTTTCATTTCTTCCTGCTTTTGTCCACTTCTGTTCTTAGTTTTTGAACTAATTAAAAATAATTTTTCATATGTTCAAATGTTATTTAAGGATATTTAATTCACTTTGGAGTGTGGTGGTAAAGTTGCGTTTGTGATTGTTTTTTGGAGTGCTCTTTCATTAGCTGAAATGTTTTGATCTTCGTTTTCTTCTGATAGTAGTTTTGTATAATTGTAAACTGCTTTCATCTGTTCATTTTGTGGATGGGGTTGGTAGTTTGGATTGGTTTATAAGATTGCTAGATTGAGAATACTTTTGTCTGTAAACATAGTGGGGTGTACATTCTTCAAAGGATGGCTTTTTGTTTGAGGAGGTTGGTAGAGATAGGAGTTGTATGCCTGTCAATTGTTTGTTTTAGCTCCTGTTTGTGTTGCAGGAGTCTAAATTCCTCCTGTCTGTTCTCCACTTCACCATCCAGTCACCGGAATGCATCTGTTCCCCAGAAGTAATGCCCCTTTCAGATTTCCACTTGAGTTCTTCAGACTTAAGTCTGCAGTTAGTGCTGCTGTAATTGACAAGATGTATTTTCAGTGTTTTTGTACATAAGGCATATTGCCTCTTTCTGGGGGGTTTTTAGCTCGAATTTAGGCCCTCTGTTCCTCTCCTCTTGCTTCCAGGCTGCTTTTCCAACCTCTTCCTGCTTTGTACAGAAGTTTGCAGTGGGGCCTCAAGAGATGGCTCTGCTAGAATTTGGCATTTATTTTTCTACTTACGTGTAGTTGTGCTGAGGTTTCCTGTGGCTTTGTTTGTTATTGTTGATCTGTATAGATTTTTGGAGGATGTATAGTGTTCATTATATAGATATATTGTGGTTTTTAACCAGTGCCCTCTTTGTTGCATAGGTAGGTGGTTGTAAAATGTGCAAATTATAACTGCCCCTTTAGCAAATCTTTGTGCAGTTGAGTAGTCCCTATGGATCAATTTCTAGAAAGAGGTCAAAGGTGATATCAAATCTTAAAGCGTTTACTAATGCATACCTCTCAGTTGCCCTTCAGAAGACCTCCAAGCATTTATTGACTTTCTGCTGGGTGGCAGGTGCTGCACTGACTGAGCACTGAGAATACAAATATCAGCAGACCCAGTCCTGTTCCTGAGCCAAGGACACAGATATGAAATACAGTGTGACAAAAGTTCTGCCCAAAAGATAAGTTCAAAGAGGTATAGGAGCACAGAGGGAGAGGTGACAGTGCTTTTTGGAACCCTTTTCCCCTATAGACAAATTCACCTCTGTCTTCACAAATAATTCCTCAGCTTTCTTACCTCAACAGAAACCTGGCACTCCCTGAGGACGGCACGTCCCTCGCTACCCCTCAAGGTGGGACTGTTGACTCTTCCACCCGCTCAGTCTCCTCCTAGCTCTATTCTGTGCCGTAGGCCACCTGCACCGTCCTGAGATTCTTCCATGGGCTCTTCTGTGTCTCTCTGTCCCTCAAATGTTGCTGTCCCCTGGGCTTTGGCCCTTAGCCTTCTTTGTCTTCCCTTCTACAGTCTTCCTCTGTGAGCCCGCCATACCGTCCCTGTGGCTTCAGTAGCTCCCACATATTCACTTCTGGGCCACATCCATCTTCTAATTTTCTGTTTCAGCTGCCCAGTTGGACATTGCTACTTGGTTACTCTGAGAACACCACAAACTCAACATGTACAAAGCTTAACTTGTCACTTTATCCCAGACCTGCTCTTTCTGCTATTCTCTGGATCCTTTAGTGGCATTACCAGTTTTCAGGAGTTACCTAATCAGAAACCTGGGGGTAGGCCTTGACACCCCTCTGTCTTTCCCTTTTTCACCATTTGCCCTCTGCCTCTCTTCTCTCTTTTCCTTCAGAAAACATTGTTTCTCTGTCTCTCCATGTTTTTATCTTCTCTCTTCTTGCTCTCGTGTCCTACTCTGAAATCTCTCTGGCCCTCTTTCTCTTCCTTCTTCTTCTTTTTTTTTTTTTTTTGAGGAAGATTAGCCCTGAAGCTAACATCTGCTGCCAATCCTCCTCTTTTTGCTGAGGAAGACTGGCCCTGAGCTCACATCCGTGTCCATCTTCCTCCACTTTATATGTGGGACGCCTGCCACAGCATGACTTGCGCAGCAGTGCCATGTCCGAACCAGGGATCCGAACTGGTGAACCCAGGGCTGCAGAAGCGGAACGTGCGCACCTAACCGCTGCGCCATGGGGCCGGCTCCCACTTTCTCTTCCTTCTTATCTTTTCTTCTTCCCATCTTTTTTCCTACCTCTTCATTTTTGCTCATTTTCTCCATTTCTCTTTCCCCACTTCCTTCCCCATTTGTTCCTTCTGCCTTCCCTGTTCTCAGACTCTCCTGGTCTCACTGCCCAGGTATGAGTCTTGGTCATGCCTCTGCTTGTCTTCCTTTAGAGGATTTGAGTTTGGGTGGGACAACTTGAGGCCAGAGTACCATTTCTGAAGCTTGGGACAGGGGAGAATGGGGCGGGCAAAGTATCAAATACTTCTGGACTAGAAGCCAACCCACTGTTTTGTCCCTTTCCCTTCTGCACCAAGAGGTAGATGGGTATTTGTCTTCTGAGCATACATGGGTCCCAATAACAGCTCTGGAGTGCCTTGAAAGCTACAAACAGCTAAAACTTTGGTGCAGGAAACACCCCCAGAGAGCCTTCAACCTGATAATAGAGACCTGAAGGATCAGGAATGAGGGCTTTAAAGGAATATCAATCAGTGAGCATCAGGTAATCTTGGTGTGTTTAGTGGTGGCTCTTTTTCACAGTCTTCTTGAGACTTGGTTCATCTTTAGCTTTTATCTCAGTTGTATCCTTAAGAGGCATGACTAATAATTCCAGGAGGCAGTTGAGTTGAATAAAGAGTGTTTTGAGCTCCTAAGTTGTTCTGTTAATGACAGCTGCTCAGAAAGGAATCAAGGGTCTATAAATAATGACAGATTAACACCTTGAATAGACTGTCAGGAATCAAAGAGACAGCTTGTTTTTATAGATAGATTTTTGGAGCTAGAATATATTGTTTCTTTATTTTGACTTTTAAGAAAAGAGAAAAGCATGGGGTATGTGACAGTTTAAGGCAGGAATAATCTTTCTACGTATATATGTTTAATATATGTTGTTTAATTTTTGTTAAAGTAGGGTAGACTCTCAGAAACTGATTAGTTCAATGCATTATGCTTTTGAAGGAGCATTAAGAATGTGTTGTTCTGCCTTCTGCAGTGATCAAAATGGTTATTGCCTCCAGGGAATGAATAGACACTCAAAATCATTTAAGTGATTACACAATTTATAGCTTACCTAAATATAATTTTATATTGAAAACATGGTTTTGATGAAAGATTTTGTATCTATTGATACGTTAAAAATCACTCCCAAACTGAGTGGCTTAAAATCACAGAACGTTTCCTATCTCATAGTTTTTATGGGTCAGGAATTCGGCAGCAGCTTAGTGGTGTGGCGCTGGCTCAGTCTCTCATAGTTGCAGTCAGATGTCAGCCAGGACTTTGGTCAGCTGAAGGCTTGACTGGAACTGGAGGACCTGGTCCTGAGATGGTTCACTCACATGGCTGTTGGCAGGAGGCCTCACTCCCTCACCTCTCTGTGTAGGGCTGCGAGAATGTCCTTCATGACATGGCAGCTGGCTTCCCCCAGCGTGGATGACTCAAGAGAGGGCCAGGAGGAAGCCACAGTGCCTTTTATGATCTAGTCCCTAATGTCACATACTGTTACTTCTACTTTTTTCTGTTTGTTTGAAGCAAGTCACTAAGTCCAGCCCACGCTCCAGGGGAGGAGAATTAGGCTCTACCTCTTGAAGGGAGGAGTATCAAAGAATTTGTGGACATATTTTAAAACCATCACAGGCTTGTTTTGCCTAGTTTCTCCTTCCTGTGGTTGGAGGTGGTATAGCTTAGTAGTTAAGAGCATGGACTCAGAAGCCAGACTGCCTGGCTTTGATTCCTGTTCTACCACTACTCGTGTTATTTAGCATGAGTTACCTACCTTCTCTGTGCCTCAGTTCCCTCATCTATACAATGAGGAAAACAGTAGCACCTGCCTCATAGGAGTGTGTGAGAAGTAAATTAGTTACTGTAAGTAAGGATGTAGAACCATGGCTGATGCGTAGAATGCTTGCAACAGATAGTAGATTTTAGTATTATTGCTGTAGTTTGAGCAATAATATAGCCTAATTTGTTTCTCCCTTTATTTCTGTATAATCTAAAGTAACGTTTGGTCTGAGAGATACCACCTAATGCAGTGTTTCTGGTCATTTTAGCAAGTCCTTTAGGAATGCATGGATACATGGTATGATCAAAGTAAGTGCAAGCTCTCTGTAGATTCTACCTGTAGGAGAGTAGCCTCTGAGGGCTTTAGCTTCATATGACACACCATGACAAGGTGTCCCTCTCCACTCTCGAGCTCTAACCTGGGAAGGGCTTTCTCCTGAAGTTTACAGGAACTTGCCCTAGGATGTGTGATCTGTGTTCATTATTCTTAGGGTCCATTCACATACTCAGTCCATAAATATTTATTAAACTTCTTTGGAGTTCAGAACAAAGTGATTCTTCATAGTACTTTATTTACTGTGAAAAATCAAGGAAACTGTAATCTTTCCTAGCTCTCTGGAGTTTATCTCCTTTCATATAGCATTTTCATCTTAGATCTGTGGCTGATTTGCTTAGTTAGAGTATGGTGCTTATGGATAGAGTTTTTCCTTTAAATTATCTGTTTAGGGGGAAAGAGGTGATCACAATTACAATACTTTTAAAGAAAAATGATTTATTAAAAGGCAACCAGCTATTTATGGTAGTTAAATGCTTTGGTAAATACTGCCTTTATATCTGGTAGATCTTGACCTGGCGTTGAGTTGCCACATTCTTGGCTCCAGAAAGATGTTTTTAAAAGATGCTCATGAATACCACATGTCAGAATTGCGAAAGAAAGCAGATTTTTTTGCTTTTGTCTTTGGACATAAAATACTAGTGATTTTTTTTTCTTTTGAAAGATGGACTCTTATCTTACAGATGATTCAGAAAATCATTAACCAGAAGGAATTATTGCACCAAATTTTCACCATCTTCCTTCTTAGTGATGCCATTAGTGTCCGTGGCTGGAAAGTGTCATTTGAAATAGCTTCTTTTAAAGCATTGCCTAGTCCTGCACGCTGGCATACTTTGACTTCTTAAGTCTACCCAAATTCCCTTCAGATTTTAGGTTTATTTTCTCAACTATAAAAGAAAGTGTGTAAGTAGGATTGCTTTTGACTATACATGCCAGGATTCTGACTACTGTGCTTTAACCAAATAGAGGTTTCTTTTTCCTGTATAACAAGAAATCTGTCTTTCTGCTCTATGCCATCCCGCGTATGTGACTTCTGTCTTGGTGCGTGTGGCCCCATAGTTCTAAGACAGCTTTGATGAGTTATGTGGTGTCTTGTCACAGTCCAGGCAGAAAGTGGCTACACAAAAAGGCTTTCGAGAAATTCTGTTTGTTTTTCATTGGTCAGAACTATGCCACGTGGCTTCCTTCAACTCACGGCATTCCGGGGAAGCTAGTGTTTAGCAGGGCACACAGCTACCCCAAATAAGATCAAGGCTCTGTTAGTGAGGAAGAGAGAGAATGCATAGTGAATAAGCAACTAGTAGTATCTCCCTCAAAGGATTTGGATGGTTCCTGAAGTCTCGAGCCAGTAGAGCAATCCACGCATGAGTCCATCCACTTTCAGCAGAATATATTATAGTACTTGATGTAAATAATATGCTTTATATTTTTTAAGTTGGATTTGAGAAGCAAAAGCATAGATTGGTTTACCCCTAGATGATATAAATGGTTATAAATCTCAGTACCCCAAGTAAATATACATGGTCATAAATCTTACTAATGACCTTATACATGATCTTCTCCTCCCAGCAAAGTCTTCATTAGAATGAGGGGTACCTAAATAAATAAACTCTTCCAAAAGCTGTTGGCAACTTAGATTTTTGATTACATGTGATTTGTTTTTGTCTAAAATAATTGTAAATCAGTTGTGTATAAATGATTACACGTTGTTTTGATTGAAATTGTACCCATTTTTATTTTTAACAGAATTTGCAATATGGTGGCTATTAAATCACATTGTGGTAATTTTTTTTTAAGTGAAAAGGCCTTATTTTTAGAAGTAACTATTTCTATATAAAAGTAACACATGCACATTGTAAAAAACATTCAGCTAATACTGCAAGACATAAAGTAAAAATCACTTTATTTACCCAGAAATAATTATTGTTACTTTTTTGATATACATTTCTATGCATATAATGTATTCGTATTTTAGGGTAATGTATTTTAGGTATTTAGGTAATATATTTTGGGATTATTTGTGAACGTAGTTCAGCATGAATAAATATATTAAACTGAGATATCTCTTGACATAAAAATTGAGAAAACTTGTATTAATAACTCCATTTCCACCTTGAAAAGGTAAATAAAAGTTACTATTTAATTTTCACTACTGATAGCTGAAAATTTTCAAAAAAGTGTTTCTGGAGAAGTTTGACGTTAATAAATCCTTACTGATTGTGACTTATCTTGTAACAAGAAATAAAAGGTTTTGCTCTGAGCCTTGGATTTCCTCATTCCTCCCTGGGACCATTTGTTTATTTTGGGGGCTCACGGTTGAAATAGTCGGAGAAGAATAGCAGATGATTGAAATGAAAATGGAATTTTTTTTACAATGACCATTTAAAGTTCTGTGTAGGTTGGCTCTTTTTGTACCTGAACACTCATTTGCCTATCGTTTTCAAGCTGCAGATATATTCCACCTCTCTGGTTAAATTTAGCTGAGGAATTGTTAGGTTCAGGTTATAATTGCTCTCTCTCTTCTCGTCACTCTCCCAGCCTCTGCAGCACTTTGACAAGCTTCACTCCTCCTGCAAGCAGTGTTTTCAGTGTCTTTTATGCGCTGTTGACAGGCTCTTTCCATGTTCTGCTGGCCTCCTACTCGGTGAATGCCACCACCACCTCCACCCCTGCATAGTGCAGGCCCGGGAAAGAGAGCGGGCAAAGTCATTGTGCTTTTAACATCTACCGTGTGAACAGCCTCAAAGACCCTTTCTTGTAGCCTTCTTAGATCTTTTGCCTATAATAAGAGTCACGTTACCCCTAGATGGTTCTTGGAGCCTTGATTATGGGCTTAAGGTTCAAGTAGCTAGGCTTTCCTACAGAATAGGAAACAGAGTGAAAATGCTGGGCTTTCCATTTCAATACCACTTTAACATTATTTATTGGACAAATAACGTTATAAATATAACAGCGAAATTCATTTTAATAAAAAAGGAAAAAATGCCCCTAATTCTGCAGTTCTAGTCAACAGTTTTGTTTTCCTGTGTTTCCTTGCAGGCCTGGTCTATACAGTAGTCCCCCTTACCCATAGGTGATTTGTTCCAAGACGCCCAGTGGATGCCTGAAACCATGGATAGTATCGAGCCCTATGTATGCTATGTTTTTTCCTGTACATGTATACCTGTGGTAAAATTTAATGTATAAATCAGGCGCAGTAAGAGATTAACAACAATCACTAATAATAAAATAGAACAATTATAATGATAGACTGTAACAAAAGTTACTGTAGATCTTAGCAACCTCAGCATAGGATTTCTTTTCTTTCCTTACGTCAAGAACTTTGACCTTTTCACTTAAATTAGGGAGCACTTTACAGCTTCTCTTTGGCATATCCGAATTGCCAGCTTCACTGCTCTTGTGCTTTGGGGCTGTTAGTAAGTAAAATAAGGGTTCGTTGAACATAGGCACTGGGATACTGAGAGGGCTACTGAGTAACTGATGGGTGGGAAGAGTATGCAGTGCAGATCCACTGGACAAGGGGATGGTTCACGTTCCGGACAGGATGGAGCTGGGTGGCATGAGATTTCATCACCCTACTTAGAGCATGTGCAATTTAAAACTTATGAGTTATTTCTGGAATTTTCCATTTAATATTTTCAGACTGTAGTTGACCTCAGATAACTGAAACCACAGAAAGCAAAACCACGGATAAGGAGGGATTACTGTATGCTTATGCAGTTTTTACATTATTATAATCAGAGTGCCTGCCATTTGATTTCTGAGGGTTTTTTCTTCAATATAATTGTTTTTCCATTTTGTTGCATAATTTCTATAGTGATACTTAAATGAGTTTACTTTTCGAATAGGTAATTCATTCACGTGGTACAAAATTCAAAAGATATAAAAGGGTATGCAGTGAAAAGTAAGTTCCTGTCTCATCCTGGTTCTCCAGCTCTCAGTTCCCTGCCTGTTTTCCTAGAGATAACTGCTTTCCCTGGTTTCTTGTGACATAACAATATATATATATACTTTTTTTTTAGCTTGCTTCTTTCCCTTTATTTACCAGTTTTCAGAATAATGTGTTGATTTCCCAGAATCCTCTAAAGAAGACCAATGAAAATTTGTGGGGTTTTTTCACCATGTAAAATATTTTTTATTGTTCTTTAAAATGGTTCAGAGTTTGGTTTGAAATCAGGCAGCAACGTTTCTCATCAGTCTGACGTATCTCTCACCATGTTAAACTGGCTTCAGCTAGCAAGCCTTCATTAAATCCAAAAGGAAAAAATGGTTTCAACTTTAAGGAAAAAATCCAGTTCTCAGAAGAATTAACATTAGTCTATAATTTAAAACAAAATGAGGGCTAGTATTTCATGTTGCTTTATACACACTTCTCCTCATAGAGAACCAGAGCTGTGATTTTCCTAACTCAGGCAGGCGCTGATACTGACACACATACATTCACACACACGCCCTCCTCCAAACAACAAAAATCAGAAAACAACCGACCGCATGTAGGACAGTGGTCCTATAAGATGAGTACCATTTAGCCTAGGTGTGTAGTAGGCTATGCCATTTAGGTTTGTGTAAGTACACTCTGATGTTCGCACAAGGACAAAATCACCTAATGACGCATCTCAGAACGTATCCTGGTCATTAGGCAACACGTGATTGTACTTTTTTTTTTTGAGGAAGATTAGCCCTGAGCTAACTGCTGCCAATCCTTCTCTTTTTCGTAAGGAGCACTGGCCCTGAGCTAACATCCGTGCCCATCTTCCTCTGCTTTTTATGTGGGACGCCTACCACAGCATGGCTTGCCGAGCAGTCCCATGTCCACACCCAGGATCTGAACCTGCAAACCCCGGGCCACCGAAGCAGAACGTGTGCACTTAACCGTTGCGCCACTGGGCCAGCCCCACATGACTGTACTTTGAATGTTAACCTTTTGTCATATTGGTTGCGAATGTTTTAATTCTCTTCTAGTTATATATTGACCAATAATTAACCTTCTTTGAGAGTAACCACCAAATTTTAAACATAAATATTAATTTGTATAATTCAACTCTCTTTGTAAGTGTGAGAAGTCACTTTACCTCTCTGAGCCTCACTTTCCTCATCTGTCAAGTGTTGGGTTGAACTTGATCTCTTAGATCCTTTCCAGCTCTGGTGGGCCAAGATTTTCGTAGCTAAGGATCTCCATATTTGAATAACCCTTGTGGTTCCTTGCTCTTTTAAGTAAGAGAATTTTTCCCATGGAAGCTTCCTTTCACAACCTTTTAGTACAGTTAAACTACATCTTCTTCAGTCTTTCTTCCCTGCCCACGTGGTTTGGTAGAACTCTGAGAAAGAACATGGTTTGATAGAAGCATATTTCCTAGTTTTCTCAAGTGAAATCCTGTGATTGTTGTTTTTCTTCAAGTCATAAGGGAATGATTCTTCTCTCTCAACATTGTCATTAGATCTTGTGTTATTTCGAGTAAGTGACCATTGAATCATGTTCAGCCTTTTAAAAAAGCTGTACATAAAAGAATTTTCGGAAGTCTATTGAGACAAAATTTAGTAAAGTTTTTAAACAGAGATACTAATAAAATATTTTTTTATCCAGAATCCGGGGTACTTATGGATTGTTAGTGTAAGTTAGCAAAAAGTGACTATAAATATGAGTTCACCTATCGATTTTAATTGACCCTGACAGTTTTACTAAATATTTTTTTTAAGAAAAACTTATGATGTAGTCTTGCTGGTAAAATATATATGAACCATCCTTATTTCCAGGCTGTAATTAACAGTCTGGTCTAAAGCACCTGGCATTCTATGAACAATAAAAACAATCAAATGGCAGTTTGCTCTTGGAATGCTAACTGTAATACAGAGGTTTAAGTGAGTTTCCATGACTTAGAATTGACTCCTTGTGTCCTCTTAGAGAAGGGCTTCTGATAATTTTGTTTTCGTTGTTTTCAAAATGTGACACCCTTTTTTGTTATCTCAGAAAGGTTTGAAGTGTGTGTCATTTTTTTCATGTCTATTTTGCTCTCATTCAGAGATTAGACTTTGAGTAACTTTATTCTTAAAGAGTGGAGACCCCAAAAGTAAATAAATAAATGAAAAGCCTCTGCATATTTGATACAGCCCTCAAAAGTCTCATTCAATTCAGAGGCCTCCTGGCCCTCTCTTGAAGTCAATTTATTGTTACTTTTTATGTGTAAGAACCTCAGTTAAATGAAAGGGCAATATGCTAGTGGCAGACACTTTGACAGCTGGCCCTCTGAAACAGAGAGGAATTGTTAAAAAAGACAAACCTATAACGGACATCCAGTAAACTAGAAACTACTACCGTAATCAAAGCTGTAGGGACATGGCTCAAAAAACCAAGCACCTGGTTCTGTTTCTTTCATGTGGACTGAGTTATTCAACTGGATTCTTTCTCTTGTTATGTTGGCCGTAAGGGAACTCAGAACCAAGTTTGTGGTCTGCCTTGAACAAGTACACAGGCCTTCTCCATGTCTGTTTACATATTTAATTTCTCCCAGGGTTTCAAGATATTTTTTCTATGTTTATTTTCCCTAAGCCCAGCTTTCTACCTTTTTTTTTTGTTTTGTTTTTTCTTTTTTATTAATGTTATGATAGATTACAACCTTGTGAGATTTCAGTTGTACATTATTGTTAGTCATGTTGTGGGTACACCACTTCCCCCTTTGTGCCCTCCCCCCACCCCCCCTTTTCCCTGGTAACCACCAATCAGATCTCCTTGTCAATATGTTAACTTCCACCTATGAGTGGAGTCATACAGAGTTCGTCTTTCTCTGACTGGCTTATTTCACTTAACATAATACCCTCGAGGTCCATCCACGTTGCTGCGAATGGGCTAATTTTGTCTTTTTTTATGGCTGAGTAGTATTCCATTGTGTATATATACCATATCTTCTTTATCCAATCATCAGTTTCTGGGCATGTAGGTTGGTTCCACGTCTTGGCTATTATTTATAATGCTGCGATGAACATAGGGGTACAAGGGACTCTTGGGATTTCTGATTTCAGGTTCTTAGGATAGATACCCAGTAATGGGATGGCTGGGTCATAGGGTATTTCTATTTTTAACTTTTTGAGAAATCTCCATACTGTTTTCCATAGTGGCTGTACCAGTTTGCATTCCCACCAACAGTGTATGAGGGTTCCTTTTTCTCCACAACGTCTCCAACATTTGTCACTCTTGGTTTTGGATGTTTTTGCCAATCTAATGGGTGTAAGGTGATATCTTAGTGTAGTTTTGATTTGCATTTCCCTGATGATTAGCGATGATGAACATCTTTTCATGTGTCTATTGGCCATATTTATATCTTCTTTTGAGAAATGTCTCTTCATGTCTCCAGCCCATTTTTTGATCGGGTTGTTTGTTTTTTTGTTGTTAAGCCGTGTGAGTTCTTTGTATATTATGGAGATTAACCCTTTGTCGGATAAGTGGCTTGTAAATATTTTTTCCCAATTAGTGAGCTGTTTTTTTGTTTCAATCCTGTTTTCCCTTGCCTTAAAGAAGCTCTTTAGTCTGATGAAGTCCCATTTGTTTATTCTTTCTATTGTTTCCCTCAACTGAGGAGTTACAGTGTCCGAAAAGATTCTTTTGAAACTGATGTCAAAGAGTGAACTGCCTATATTCTCTTCTAGAAGACTTATTGTTTCAGGCCTAATCTTTAGGTCTTTGATCCATTTTGAGCTTATTTTGGTGTGTGGTGAAAAAGAACGGTCAATTTTCCATCTTTTGCATGTGGCTGTCCAGTTTTCCCAGCACCATTTGTTGAAGAGACTTTCTTTTCTCCATTGTAGGCCCTCTGCTCCTTTGTCGAAGATTAGCTGTCCATAGATGTGTGGTTTTATCTCTGGGCTTTCAATTCTGTTCCATTGATCTGTGCACCTGTTTTTGTACCAGTACCATGCTGTTTTGATCACTGTAGCTTTGTAGTATGTTTTGAAATCGGGGATTGTGATTCCGCCAGCTTTGTTTTTCTTGCTCAGGATTGCTTTAGCAATTCGCGGTCTTTTGTTGCCCCATATGAATTTTAGGATTGTTTGTTCAATTTCTGTGAAGAATGTTCTTGGGATTCTGATTGGGATAGCATTGAATCTGTAGATTGCTTTAGGTAGTATGGACATTTTAACTATGTTTATTCTTCCAATCCATGTGCATGGAATGTCTTTCCATCTCTTTATGTCGTCATCAATTTCTTTCAAGAAAGTCTTGTAGTTTTCATTGTATAGATCCTTCACTTCCTTGGTTAAGTTTATCTCAAGGTATCTTATTCTTTTCGTTGCGATTGTGAATGGGATTGAGTTCTTGAGTTCTTTTTCTGTTAGTTCATTGTTAGTGTATAGAAATGCTACTGATTTATGTATGTTGATTTTATACCCTGCTACTTTGCTGTAGTTGTTGATTATTTCTAATAGTTTTTCTATGGATTCTTTGGGGTTTTCTATGTATAAGATCATGTCGTCTGCAAACAGCGAGAGTTTTACTTCTTCGTTACCTATTTGGATTCCTTTTATTTCTTTTTCCTGCCGAATTGCTCTGGCCAACACCTCCAGTACTATGTTGAATAGGAGTGGTGAAAGTGAGCACCCTTGTCTTGTTCCTGTCCTCAGAGGGATGGCTTTCAGTTTTTGTCCATTGAGTATAATGTTGGCTGTGGGTTTGTTATATATGGCCTTTATTATGTTGAGGTACTTTCCTTCTATACCTATTTTATTGAGGGTTTTTATCATAAATGGGTGTTGGATCTTGTTGAATGCTTTTCTCTGCATCTATTGAGATGATCATGTGGTTTTTGTTTTTCATTTTGTTGATGTAGTGTATCATGTTGATTGACTTGCGGATGTCGAACCATCCCTGTGTCCCTGGTATAAATCCCACTTGATCATGGTGTATAATCTTTTTGATGTATTGCTGTATTCGGTTTGCCAGAATTTTGTTGAGGATTTTTGTATCTATGTTCATCAGCGATATCGGCCTGTAGTTCTCCTTCTTTATGTTGTCCTTGTCAGGTTTGGGGATCAGAGTGATGTTGGCTTCATAGAATGTGTTAGGGAGTACTCTATCTTCCTCAATTTTCTGGAATAGTTTGAGAAGAATAGGTATTAAGTCTTCTTTGAATGTTTGGTAGAATTCTCCAGAGAAGCCGTCTGGTCCTGGACTCTTATTTTTGGGGAGGTTTTTGATTACTGTTTCTATTTCCTTACTTGTGATTGGCCTATTCAGACTCTCCATTTCTTCCTGATTCAGTTTGGGGAGGTTGTAGGAGTCTAGGAAGTTGTCCATTTCTTCTAGGTTGTTCAATTTGTTGGCATATAGTTTTTCATAGTATTCTCTTATGATCCCTTGTATTTCATTGGTATCTGTCGTGATTTCTCCTCTCTCATTCCTAATTTTATTTATTTGAGATTTCTCTCTTCTTTTCTTGGTGAGTCTGGCTAAAGGTTTGTCGATTTTGTTAATTTTTTCGAAGAACCAACTCTTTGTTTCATTGATCCTTTCTACTGTCTTTTTTGTTTCAATATCGTTTATTTCTGCTCTTATTTTTATTATTTCCCTCCTTCTACTGACTCTGGGCTTTGTTTGTTCTTCTTTTTCTAGTTCTGTTAGGTGTCGTTTGAGGTTGCTTATGTGAGCTTTTTCTTGTTTAGTGAGGTGAGCCTGTATTGCGATGAATTTCCCTCTTAGGACTGCTTTTGCTGCATCCCAAATGATTTGGTGTGTCGTGTTCTCATTTTCATTTGTCTCCAGATAATATTTGATTTCTTCTTTAATTTCTTCAATAATCCATTGTTTGTTCAGAAGCGTGTTGTTTAGTCTCCACATTTTTGCACCTTTCTCTGCTTTTTTCTTGTAGTTGATTTCTAGTTTCATAGCATTATGATCAGAAAAGATGCTTGATATTATTTCAACTCTCTTGTATTTATTGATGCTTGCTTTGTTTCCCAAAATATGGTCAATCCTTGAGAATGTTCCATGTGCACTTGAGAAGAATGTGTAACCTGCTGTTTTTGGATGAAGTGTTCTATATATATCTATTAAGTCCATCTGGTCTAATTTTTCATTTAATTCTATTATTTCCTTGTTGATTTTCTGTCTGGATGTTCTGTCCATTGGTGTTAATGGTGTGTTGAGGTCCCCTACTATTATTGTGTTGTTGTTGATGTCTTCTTTTAGTTCTGTTAAGAGTTGCTTTACAAATTTTGGTGCTCCTGTGTTGGATGCGTATATATTTATAAGTGTTATGTCTTCTTGGTGGAGAGTCCCTTTTATCATTATATACTGTCCCTCTTTGTCTTTCTTTATCTGTTTTGCTTTGAAGTCTACCTTGTCTGATATTAGTATAGCGACACCTGCTTTCTTTTGTTCATTATTAGCTTGGAGTATTGTTCTCCATCCCTTCACTCTGAGTCTGTGTTTGTCTTTGGGGCTGAGGTGTGTTTCCTGGAGGCAGCATATTGTTGGGTCTTGTTCTTTGATATCCATCCTTCCATTCTGTGTCTTTTGATTGGGGAGTTCAATCCATTTACATTTAGAGTGATTATTGAGATGTGGGGGCCTGCCACTGCCATTTTATGTCTTGTTTTCCGGTTTTCTTTAATTTCCTTTGTTTCTCGTCCCCTGGTTTAATCTGTTCTGATGAAGAGCTGCTACTCTCTGTTGTTGTCCTTCTACTTATTTCCTCTGCTCTTGGTTTTGTAGCCCCTTTCCTTTTTTTGATTTTTCAGCAATGAGGGTTTTCCTGAGGATTTCCTGAAGAGGAGGTTTTGTGGCAATGAACTCCCTTAATTTTTGTTTATCTGGGAAAGTTTTTGTTTCTCCATCGTATTTGAAGGATATTTTCACTGGGTAGAGAATTCTCGGCTGTAGGTTTTTGTCCTTCAGATTTTTGAATATATCATTCCACTCTCTTCTAGCCTGTAAAGTTTCTGCTGAGAAATCTGCTGATAGCCTGATGGGGGTTCCTTTGTAGGTTAGTTTCTTCTGCCTGGCTGTCCTTAGTATTTTCTCCTTGTCGTTGACTTTTGCTAGCTTCACTACTATATGCTGTGGGGTTGGTCTTCTTGCATTGATAAAGTTTGGAGATCTGTTGGCTTCTGTCACCTGAAGATCCATCTCTCTCACCAGATTTGGGAAGTTCTCAGCCATTATTTCTTTGAATAGGCTTTCTGCCCCTTTCTTCTTCTCTTCTCCCTCTGGTATACCTATAATCCTTACGTTGCATCTCCTAATTGTGTCTGATAATTCTCGGAGAGTTTCTTCATTTCTTTTTAGTCTTACTTCTCTCTCCTCCTCTGCCTGCAGCATTTCTATATTCCCATCTTCCAAATTGCTAATTCTTTCCTCCATATTATCGGCCCTACTGTTCAGTGCATCTAGATTTTTCTTAATCTCCTCTATTGTGTTCTTCATTTCCAGTATTTCTGTTTGGTTCTTCTTTATAGTATCAAACTGTTTTGTGACATAGCTCCTGAACTCGTTGAGTTGTCTATCTGAATTCTCTCTTAACTCGTTGAGTATTTTAATGATGGCTGTTTTGAAGTCATCGTCATTTAGGTTATATATTTCATTTTCTTTGGGATTGTTTTCTGTGTATTTGTTATTTTCCTTCTGTTCTGGAGATTTATTGTATTTTTTCATATTGCTTGATGTTGTAGATTTGTGCCTCTGCATAGAGATAGAGTTTAGTTGCTCCTTCCACTTGTTTCTGCTGGTGTAGTGGGGGAGCAGCTGTTTATACTGCACCAACCAGGAACCCTATCCGCAGTTGCTAACTGGGCCTGGGCCCCTCCTCGTAGTCACAGTGGTCCTGTGGATTCCCTCTTCTGCCATGGGGGCCGTCACGGGGGTGCTTCAGGCTGCTGGTCCCTACTGTTGCAGCCCACCTAGACGTGCTCCCTCCTTGGGGTCTACAACGGTGATATGGGCTTTTCCAGCGGCCAGGGGTAGGATCACTTATATTTGCCGCTGCGTCTCTGTCGGCACCCACAAAATCTCCTTGTCCACTATGGATCACAGCAGAGCTATTGGCATCTTCTACAGTCTGTGGTTAGCTCACCTAGCTATGCTACTTTTGTCCCGGGGTCTTCCAGCCTTGTGGCTGCCGGATGGGTGCTCTCTACTAGTGCTGTGCAGAGGCTTTCCCTGAGGCTGCTGTGAGCCTGTAGGGTTTCCCCCTAGGCTATGGAGCTGGGTCGCTGGAACTCCACCCAGCCCCAGTCCTGTTCCACAGGAACTCAGGGAGCCCTTTGCCCTGTCTGGGGGATAGCCAGAGATCCTGATTTCAGTGGTAGCTGGTCGGCTGCTGCCCTGCTTGATATTCTCCTCTCCAGGACCCTCCCAGTGTTGTGGATGCTGGGTGGAGCCCCTCCACTAATGGCAGACGGAGAGTTTTGTCTGCTGCCCCAGCGGAACTCTGGAGCTTCCCCCCAGGCCGCGGGGCCAGCTGCTGGAGCTCCACCCAGCCCCAGTCCTCTCCGAGATCTCCGGCAATCCCTTGCCCCGCTGTGCAGGCAGTGGCAGCTGGGGGGCCACCGCGCCCTCTGTGATTCTCTCTGGGACCCTCCGGGCGCCGTGGACACCAGGCGGGATCTCCCCGCCAATGGCGGGGCGAGACTCTCCCCGCGGGCTCAGGTGTGTAACTCTGGAGTTTCCCTCTGCGTTTAGGAGTAATTGCCGCTGGTTTAGAAGGGCTCTGGTCACCTGTTTCCACCGTCGCTCCTCTGGTGTGTGCTCGCTCCTGCCCTAGGTGTGTGTTGATCTTCTGGGGGCGTCTGTTGGAAGAAAGCCGCTTGCAGGTACTAGGCTGTTCGGTCGGGGTCGGAGAGTTTTCATCTATCTCCACCTCCTCCCGGAGGGAAGTCCGTCCACCTTCCGATGTATAGTCGCATGGGTCTCTCAGACGTCCTGAGATGCTATCTGGAAAGCCTTTGTTAAGCGATGAGTGTCCAAATGATTGTAGACTTGAAGGGGGAGAGACAAAGAGGACTACTCACGGCGCCATCTTCCTGATCCATTGATTTTTAATGTCTCTACCTTGTATTTTTAATGTATCATAGTGTTTTTCCAGCTTTTCTCAAGTTTCTCTAGTATCTGTGAGGAGTATAGTATCACCCAGGGGTTTGAGAGTAAAGGCAAGATAGCCTGCCATAATATGAAACACCTTCAAAGTCCCCTTTTTTATATTTTCATGTAAAAATGAATTTTCCCAAAAAATTTCAGGGAAAATCAATGAACCATGAAGATGCACTATGTATATATCCTGTGACTTTATCTCCTAAAGTGGAATTGCTTGGTCCAGCCCGGGTGGCTCAGCGGTTAAGTGCACACGTTCTGCTTTGGCAGCCTGGGGTTCACAGGTTCAGATCCAGGTGCGGACATCGCACCACTTGATAAGCCATGCTGTGATAGTCATCCCACATTTAAAGTAGAGGAAGATGGGCCCTGAGCTAATCTTCCTCAAAAAAAAAAATAAATAGATAGATAAAAAAATAAAGTAGAATTGCTTAATTAGGGGTAAAATTCCAATGAAAAATACCTTAAATTGTTCATACAACTTAATATCAACTCTGAGTAAGTCCAGCACAGCCACGTTTTCCCTCCAGTGTTGAAAGTGTTCACTCTTTATTTGAATGCCAGATGAAATAGTTGGCTCCCATTTAGGGCTTGTTTTGGATAAATGTTATACTTTCTTTGCACAGTAGAATCAGTCAGCATGGTGACCAGCCTGGAGACCCAGGGCCGCCGCTCGCTCTCGTGCACACATTCACACTGTGAAGTGCTGGGGGGAGTCGCCCACACTGTTGTTTTTCTATCTTATTTTCTTTTAGTTGAGTTCATGCAGTTGAATTTGAGTAGGTTGACCGCTAGTAGAATGTTGCTGCATTGGACCCTGATGTGCGTCTTTGGGGTTTGCATGCCCCAGTTTGAGAAGCGCCTCTGTATTTAAAGTTTTGTCACATAAAGGGAAAAGATTTAGTTCGAACTGCACATTTCTTCCCAATGCTAGACACATGAAGTATCATTGTACTTGATTTCTTGTGTTTCTCCCTTTGTATCCATTTCAATTTAGTAAAAGATAAGCATGAATGCATTTATTAACACTATCCGTTTAGCACAAAGAAAATCTAATGTCCTGTTACACTTTAGTGCATCTTTTAGAAATGGCAACCTCAAATAAATCCAGAGCTTATCATGTAAATACCATAATTTTGCTATTGATTTCAGTGTAAGACACAAATTTCTTTTGTCAGAGCTCAATAAAGTAAGTGTGGTTATATAGAATATATTAAAAATTGCTTTCTGGGGGGTCAGGTGCTGCAACCCCAAGAGGCATGCTCAGTTTTCTATGTTCTGGAACAAAAAGGAGAATTCCCTTCTGTCAGTCCTTTAAAAAAAAAAAAAAAAAAAAGCCAGTCATCTCTTCCTTGAGTCCCATACTCCCACCCTTTTTTCATTTGGCCAGAAATATTTTCTGTTTCCCTGAGATCAGCTTGTACTCTAAGAGAAAATATTTAAGAAAATTCCTGTTTAAAATTGGAATTAGTTCAACTTCAGAATTATCTTTTTGCTGCTGCCAAATTTTTAATTTCTTTTGAGAATAATTATTTTATTAATGTTGAAATTTTTTGTTTTGTTTTTTTGAGGCGATTAGCCCTGTGCTAACATCTGCCGCCAATCCTCCTCTTTTTTTGCTGAGGAAGATTGGCCCTGAGCTAATATCCGTGCCCGTCTTCCTCTACTTTATATGTGGGATGCCTGACACAGCATGGCTTGACAAGCACTGCGTAGGTCCACGCCCGGGATCCGAACCAGTGAACCCAGGGCTGCCGAAGTGTAATGTGCAAACTTAACCACTGTGCAACCAGGCTGGCCCCCAATAATTTTGAAATTTTTAATTCATGTTTTCTTACAAGAAATGCAAGCAGTGTGCAAAAGTACAAAGAGTAAAGTGTAAAACATGACTCCAAATTCTATCAATAGAACCAATCTTCATTAATATTAGAAAAACATCCTTTCAGAGAGCATTCCTTTCACATCTATGTTAATATAAGGAAGAAAAGGTAGATGGATGGAAGAATCAAGATAAATAGCTCATACTGTACATACTGTTTCTCATTAAAATCATTGAGTTTATCAAAAATAAATAAATTATAAAACTTTTCCACCAGGAGAGAGATATTATTTACCAAAAGGTTCCTTAAAGTTTAACAAAAAGATTGTGAAAAATTTAGATTAGAAGTACACTTAACTGTATTTCAGTTTTAGACAATATCTCTTAATTCCATTAAGGAAATTAGTATTGTCACTCCTCCTTCCATCTCTTCTTCCCTGACTCTGGTTTTAAAATTATGTTACTAGTTTATTACTGTGGTTTATAAGCATTTACACTAGGTTCTGTGACCATAAATTACTGTAATTGTTTAGTCTTAGGATTATATTTGAATGGATTCATTGCCTACTATGGGCCCTTTTACCATGACTTCTCCATTCGTGAGTTATTTATTTTGATTTATCCCTTGTTCGACTGAATTTCCGACAGCATATGTTTCTCAAGAAGACCAGTCGCATAGGGATTATGTGACAAATTCTTTCATTTTTAGTGATGTCTACCTTTTGCTGTTACATTAGGATGACATCTTGGCTGGGTATAATATTCTTGAGCATACTCTCTTTCCCTCAGACCTTTGTAGTCTTGCTTTATTGTCTTCTGACATTGGATGTTGCTATGGGGAAGTCTGAAGCCAGGCTGATTTTCTTACCACTTTGTAGGCAACTTGCTTTTTTTATTTGGATCCCTGAAGTATTATTCCTTACGAAGAAATTTCTTGATATTTCCTATTCACTATCAGTTGTTTTCTGGAACACAATGTATTCTTTCAGTATGAGTTTAGTTCTTTCATTTCTTGGGTTATACCCCTGAATACATTTTCTGTTCTATATATTAAGTTCTCTGCTTTGGAGATAACAGTTATCCTTGTGTTGGATTGTCTTTGTTTTCCACAATTAGTATCTTCCTTCTAGTTTCTTTAATCTTCAGCTTTCCCCCTAGATGCTGTGGGGGGCTGGAATTTGCCACCCCAAGATGTGTCTCTTTGGCATGAAGATTATTTGGGGCTGGTTACACTTTTAAAAACTGCAGACATGAGAGAAACTCTGAGAAGTAGAAGTTAACCCTTTGTAAGATACATTTACATTTGTAAGGGAAATCTCCATCTGTAGAGGTGTCTCCCTCTCTGTACCAGGAAGAAGTGGGGATGACCTTACCTCTAGAAACTCTTATCAATGGGGAAGGCAAGGACTTAAATCTGCATAACAAGCTTACTCTTGTTTACTATGTTTGTCTGGTAATCTCCCATGACTGACTCTCCCCACCCTCAACATCCTCCCTTGTCCTTAGCTGAGGATGATATCTAAGGTGAGATCTTCCACCATTTTGGCAAGTTACTCAGTTTTTCTGGGTCTTTCCCATGTATGCATGTTATAAAGCTTTGTTTAATTTTCTCCTGTTATTCTGTCTTATGTGAATTTAATTCATTGTCCAGCCAGAAGGACCTAGAGTGGACAGAGGAAATGCCTTCCTCCCCTACAATACAATGGATGCTTTTATTTTTATTTCTTTTTTCTTGTGTTATGTTTGTATAGTTACCATGCCTTTTCATCTTGGTAAAGTGTGAGCAGTCCTGTCCAGCCATTTTATTTGCTCTGATACAGATGTTACTGAATTCTCCTCGAGCTGCATTTCAACAATATTTAAGATCCAGTTGTTTTCCCCTCTGAGCTGCAGTGTAAGGATTGGAGTTTTCCTGTTTTATGTATTTTTCTGCACCCTGAGGGCATGGGGGTAGGGCTTAGGAGAGTGCGTAGATATGAAAACATAAAGCCTCAGTAATTGAAACAGTATATATATGGATTGATGTAGACAGTTCTTCAGGATATTTTTTAAGGGAAGAAAAGCAGGGTATAGAATAATGTGTATAAAATGCTGCCATTATGTAAGAAGTTGGAAAAAAGAATGTGTGTAAATATATCTTTATACATTCACTTACATGTTGTTCTACACCTAAAATATATCTCTGGAATGATAGACAAGGAATTAATAATTGGTGCCTGTGGGAAAGGCACCTGACTAACTGTAGGATGGGACTCGGGGGGAGACTGTTCTCTGTGTATCTTTTCATACTTTTTAAATTTTGAACAATATGAATGAATTATTTAAAAACACGTGACTTCTTCCTTCTCTTCTGAGATTTACTTGCTTCGTCCTGGGATTCCTCAGCCCTGAAGAAAGTGTATCCTGCCCCCATAGGGAACTTAGTTCCAGTCCTCCGAGAGTGTGGGGCCTGAAAGCCTTAGTCACTTCCCCCCACCTCACCAGCACTTTCCAGCCTCCAGATCTGTCACACTCCAGCCAGAAATCTGTGTTTCTCTGCAAGTTTGGGCCTGTCAGTGAAAATTCTCAGGGTTTTATTGATTCATCAGTATCACTTTTGGGGGCTAGGGACAGAGTAGGAGATGTGCAGTCATCTTTCGTTTCTTGGCTAGCACTTTTAAAAATATATGGCGTAAAGTTGTACCCCATTCCTTTTTGGTTACTGATGGGGATTTTTGTTGTTATTTAATGTTACTACTTTTGGTTCCATGGGTTTGGTATTTGGGTAGGGAGGTTCTGATTTCACTTGCCATTGTTCAGTTTTATTTCTGCCACCAACTTTGTGTCTCCTGCCTTGCTTTGGTCTGGTCCCCATTAGCCATGTATTCATTGGTGGTTGGCCCTTGCCTGGTTGTGGGCTGCATCTGAACATTGTCCTACTCTGCTCTCAATCTGCGTTGCTCTTCCTATACCTTTCAGCCTGGTCTTGGTCATACATAGCTAATCTCCCATCCCTGCTAATCTGGCCCATCTGAGGGCTGCACCAGGCAGGGAGCATTTCCAGTGCTGCCCAGCTTTGCAGGCTCAGCCGTTTTGGGAGCCCTCAGAGCACCCTGGTTCTGGGGAAGCACAAAACCGATTGCCAGATCCCCTTTGTACAGCGTTTGCTTAACACACACATAAATGTCTGTTTCTTTTCTCGGCTGTTTTGCTTCAAAAGTTCGTTGCCCTTTCAACAAATTCCATAATTATTTCTCAAGTTATATCCTTGCCTTGCCAAAGATTTGCATTGCTGACAGAGAGATCTTTCTGAAACCAAGAAGCGATCATGTCGTTCTCCTGATTACAAATAGTAGACTCACATCACCTTCAGGAAAATGTCCGAAAGATAAGAGCTATCCTAAAGCACAAATCAGTTACAGCCCGAGAGAGTAAGTTCAGGAGGCAGGGACATTGTCTCCTTCACTGTTCGGTCCCAGCATGGAGAACAGGACCTGGCGCAGAGTAGGTACTCCAAAAATACTTGTTGAATTAAATTAACGAATCATAGATGCCTAGTAAATCTTTTTTGAATGAATTTTGACCTAGTGATAGCTTACTGGTAAGATTACAGAATTTCAGTCATCCGAAAACAACTGATTTAAGTAATCAACAACAGCAAAAGATCTGCTGTTCAGGTAGTTTTAACATGCTATGTCACGGTGATCAGATAAGGAGTAAGGACATAATAAATGTGAACACAGAGAGGTTGACTACAAGAAGTCTAGGAAAGTAAGAGGATCTGGTCTGTGTTATGTCTATACTCATTCCACCACAATTTGTGGTAACGTGCACAAAATACAGTAATGTGGTACCCTTCAGATGTGGCTTGAAACTTTCTGCCTACCAAGGTGAAAAGGGAAGTGGAGTTGTATAATTCCTATCTCCTATTGGAGGGGAGCAAATATTTCTTAATGTTATTAAGTTCTAAAACAAATTTCCCACCTGGTGCTTATATAAGGGGCATTGAGTGATAGGATGGATATATTTATATTGCGTACCATTCCTACAGTAAATGAAGTAGTAATTTTTTTTAATAATTTCTTATGAAATCCACCTAATAATAACAATATACCCAACTCAGTGATATCAGTTCTGTTCAGAGCTGAGATAATATGGTCCGTCTATGTGGCCGCCTATTGTTTGTCTGACTTGATTGCAAGGATAAACTTGGAACTCCCGGCCTTCAGGTGGTCTTCCTTACAGAAGGTCTCTTCTTCCTGCTGGCCTTTTAACTGATCCAGGAGAGCAGGACTTTGAGATTGGGCTGGCCAGCTAGGCCCTGAACTGCTGTTTGCTGGGTGCATGGGACTGGTTGAGGTGGGTTCATATGCCATAGAAACTAAGTGAGAATTGGTATGAATTACGTCATTTGGAAAATTCAGGTGCGTAGTTGAGCAGCTTCCCTGGGTAGGGAATGCAGGAGCACCTGCAGATAAAGCCAGAAATGTCTCTGTATCTGCATCACATTAGAAAGCATTGATCAGCTTTTTATTCCCTAACTTACTAAGATTTAAATTTACTGTCCAGGGTGTGCTAAAGCAGGGCGCTTGTGTACTCCTGGTGGGAGTGCATATTGATACAAGTGTTTTGGAAAGCAATTTGACAGTGTGTTTCAAGAGCCCTGAAGGCATTGTACCGTTTGACCTAGCAGTTCTCCTCCTGGGAACGGTCCCAGGGAAATGACCCTTTAAAAAAGACCTAAGCTTCGCAAGGTTTTCAGTGTTATTTGTCATACTTCATTACTTCATTTATAACATCAAGAAATTGGAGCAATTTAAATGTCTCACAGAAGAAGGGATAAACAAATATATTCCACTCAAAGGAATATTATGACTCAAGTTAAAATATTTTGAAGAATATGTTGTAAGATAGAAAATTTCTTAAAATGTTAGGCGAGGAAAGCAAACTACAGAGAGTATAAACAGTAGAAGTTGACCTGTATTCAAAAGTATACTTAGAAGAAAAGACTGGTGGGAAACATCCCCAAAGAGTAAATCTTTGTTTTTGGTTAGTAAAACTTACTTTTAAGTAAAACAATCTGATAATTTTTGTTTAGCACTTTTAAAAGGAAGATATATATAAATCTTCATATTCCCTGGAAAAGGGAGCTTTAGAGTAGAGAAAGGATGATTTAAAAACCTATGTTCAGCTGAAATGCAGTATTCATCCTCAGACCTCCTAAATCCCTCTGTTTAAAGTCACGCTTACTAAGCATTCTGATTTTCACAGCAGAAAAAAACTACACCTAGATGAGGGTCTCTAAAACCCCAGTCATTCCTTTATTACAACAGCTGTGCCTCTGTTATAAGTGAATAATGGTTTACTAACTAGTCTCCTATGGATTTGATTAGTATGAGTCAGTCTCCCAGGAGCCTGATTCTTGCTCGTGAATGGGATAAAATTAGGTTTTTGAACTTGGAAATCTGGGGTCTGGATCCCGGACTTCTTGATCTCGCCAAAATATAGCAGCAGCCCTGGAGCCCTGCTCAGACCATTAGCATCTAGCCCTTTGTTTCAACAGCAGAAGAGCGAGCAGAAATGAAAGGGAAAATTTGGTAGTTTTATGTGATGAGCAGATCTTTGAGTTAAAAACAAAAGCAGCAGCTAGAAATAGTGGTGGTCTTTCCTTAAGCAACAAATGCTTAATAACTCATTTAGGAACGCTTTTGCTTATCCATCTTTTCTAGTTTTTCTTACTTGAAGTGTGATCTGGCTAAGTATATTCACTAATATTTGGCTCACTAATTAGCTTCTTTATTATATCACCAGGCTTTGTACTTCATTCACACATTTATTTTTTTATAAAAGCTTTGCTCACATATAATTCACGTATCATACAATTCACCCATGTAGAAGGTATAGTTCAATATTTACAGAGTTGTGCAACCATTCACCACAATCAACTTTAGAACATTTCATCACCCCAAAAAGAAACCCCATACCCATTAGCAGTCACTCCCAGTTTCCCCCCTAATGTCCTAGCCCCAGGTAACCACTAATCTACCTTCTGTCCCTACAGTTTGCCTATTTTGGACTTTTCATGTAAATTGAATCATGTAATATGTGGTCTTTTATCACTGGCTTCTTCACTCAGCATAATGTTTTCAAGGTTCGTCATTATTGTAGTATGCATCAGGACTTCATTTTTTTTATTTATTTTTCATTACTTTTAATTTTTATTTACTTTATTTCTAACATTCCATGGTCTGGATATCCCACATTTTATGTTTCAGTTCATCTGTTGTTAGATGTTTTGATTGTTTCCACTCTGGCTAATATGAATACCACTGTGAATGTTCATGTACACGTTTTTGTGTGGACATATGTTTTCATTTCTCTTGAGCATGTGTACACCCAGGAGTAGAATTGCTAGGTCATATGGTAATTCTGTATTTAATATTTTGAGGCACTGCCAGACTTTTCCAGAGTGGCTACACCATTTTATAATCCTATCAGGGATGTATGAGAGTTCCAATATCACTACATCCTCCCAACACTTGTTATTATCTGTCTAAATCTTTATTAGAGCCATCCGAGTGCATGTGAAGTACATCTCACTGTGGTTTTGATTTATAGTTCCCTGATGACTAATGATGTTGAGTATCTTTTCATGTGCTTATTGGCTATTTGCGTATCTTCTTTGGAGAAAAGTCTATTCAAATCCTTTGCCCATTTTTTAATTGGGTTGTTAGTCTTTCTATTGTTGAATTATAAGAATTCTTTACATGTTTTGGATATAAGTCCTTTATTATATATGATTTGCAGATATTTTCTCCTGTCTGTGGGTTATCACAGTGAAAGTAAAAGTCTTTTCACTCTCTTGGTGGTGTCCTTTGAAGCACACAAGTTTCTAATTTTGATGAAGTCCAATTCATTTATTTTTTCTTATGCTTTTAGTGTCATATCTAATAAACACTTGGTTAATCCAAGGGCACAAAGATTTACATTTATGTTTTCTTCCAAGAGTTTTATAGTTTCAATTCTTACATTTAGGTCTTTGACCCATGGTGAGTTCATTTCTGTGTATGGTGTAAGGAAGTGTTCTAACCCCATTCTTTGGCATGTGGATATCCAGTTGTCCCAGCACCATTCATTGAAGAGACAATTATTTCTCCCTTGAATTGTCTTGGCACCCTTCTTGAAAATCAAGTAACTATAAATGTGAAGGTTTACTTCTGGACTCTCAACCCTATTCCATTGACCTATATGTCCATACATATATATTTTTATTTCATTCATTCCACAAAGATTTGAGAAGCATCTTTATATGCCAAGCATTGCTGGACATGTCCACGTTGCTTGATTTTTGGAAACTAAACTATTCCTCTTCGAAGCCCAAGTCTTCTTTAAGAAGCTCATTCTAGCAGGATGTAGCATCTCTTTTTCTTAATGAGATATAAAGTGATTTCCTTTCATAGCCAAGCCTATAGAGGCAGTTTTATCTCTGTCTGATTTGTACAGTCTTTTGGCAAGTTGTAGTTTGTCCAACCATATAAACGTTCAGAAGTCTGAATGCATTTTAGAGGCCTGGGAAGAATGAAAATTGGTCTGGGAGAGTCCAGTGAATGTTTTGAAGATGAGGTTAGTTTTAAAATGAAAGAAAGATCTGCGACCAAGATGAGGGATTTCTGGTGGGTGAGAGTGGCCCACATGCAAGTTGAGAGGTCCAGGAAGTTTGTAAGTCTAGTTGCTGGCAGCAGTAAGGCCAGATGAAATGGCAGGGGTCTGCTGGATTGGATCCTCACAATTCTGCTTCCAGATTTTATTTTAGGAGCAGTTCCTTGCCAGAGTAAAGTTTCAAAGACAAAATGGTGTTTACAGATAATCGCTTATGGCTGTGCTTAAGATGACCTAAAGGAGGCAAGAATTTTATATAATGGTGATGGCTGGTCTCTGGATGGGGACTGTGGTTGTAGGAATTGAAGGGAGAAGCCAAAGAAATGTAAACTTAGCAGAAATTGATGATTACCTAAGTAAATAAAGGTGATTCCAGTCTTAGAACTTGAGGACAGTGGGAGGATCCTTGTCCAAATGCTTACAACAATGCTTGAACAAGGTGAGAAGAAATGGTTTATAAAGATAAACTTTGATTTTGCAATGCTGATTGGCAAAATCTTCAAGTGAATTATAAAAGACACCAACTTAACCGTTGGTGAGTATATCAAGTCTGGAGCTTCCAACCTTCATTAGACACAAATACAGCTAATTTTCCTTCTGTAGATGCCTAATCATTTCTGAAAACCATATTGTAAAATGAACTTTCAATGTCTAATTTTAAAGTTAAGCAGTGGTTTTGTTTTCTCTATATGATAAGTGTAGAAAATATTGTACTTGGTCAGTGATTTTGAAAGGCTTAAGAAGCATACCTAGAGTTCATGGTTTGCTATTGCGATTAACAATATTATTGTTTTGAGTGAGGAAAATGGTTTTTAATATTGACTACATTGAAAAACATTGTATGGCCATATAGATAAGTTTCAGTTACTCTAGACGGTTTTGTGTCTAAGCATTAAATTTTGAATGCTTTAGAAAATATATTACATGTTGAAACTTAATATAGTATATGTATTTACCTATCCTAAAATTTCTTTCAGGAATTGTTCCATCTTCTGTTGTCCTGACTTCTTTCCAGGTGATGTCAAGAGTTTTTCTAATATGGGCAGTAACGCATAGCGTCAAAGAGGTGAGTGTTTATATAGACTAAAATAAAATAATATCAGCACTAACAAATGCTTGTCAACTTGTCTTTCTCACATGTTTATGGCTAAAGATGGAACTCCAGGTCATATCAATATAGCCCAGATAAAATTCATATTTACTGTAGGAATTAGGTTACTGCTGGGAAACACATCCCAAATATGCAGTGTTGTTGAAGAGAATACTAATTAAAAGAGAAAGTCCTGCAGTCTTAGTTCCAATGGAGATTTGGATGATATGGATGTGGTCCGCAACTCAGTTCTGTTTTCCTGGTACCTTGTTTCTACCAGCATTCTAAACTCTGGACATCTGCATCCTTGTACTGGGATGAGTAGGGGTATGGGGGACACTAATTCGTTCCCAGAGCAGTCTGATCTTTGTAGGACCAGGAGAAACAAACTTGTTCCCACCCAGCCCGCCAGGATTAATAGAATTCCTAAATGTGCTGAGTCTGGTGCTTCTGGGAGGGGAGTGCTCTGCTGGGACTGGGGATGGTAGAATACCCAAGGCAGGCCCAGGGATACTGGTGGTAAGAACTGACGGGGAGAAAGCCATCATTACCATGGGTCTGAATCCACAACTAGACTCTCATTTTCTGGTTATTGGAGAAGGAGGTTGTTTCCTTATATGTCTGTTACTTATTAAAAGTCAGTTATTTTGCTAATGTCACCTGGAGTTAGAGTACCTGTAGTTACCAGGAGGATGCAGTTTTCAGTTTTTCAGTCCCAGTGACCCATCACCAACATTATTGGGTTCTTTGGGTCTTGTGAAATGTGCTTATCAGTTAGCATTATTCTGGTGTTTTCTTTGTCCTCTATTCTTCCGAAATCCCTGTCAAACCGTTTTGTTTTTCAGGATTTATTTTGATGGTTTTATTTGTATTTCAACTAATGAGGCTTTTTTTTAGCTTTTTATCGGCATATGATATACATACATAAAAATGCACATAGCTAATGAGTTTTTAACGAAAGTTGATTAAGCTAAGTTATTATTTTTGTTACATTCATGTGGAATTTGCAGATCCACAGGCTTTTTTTTAAAGCTCTCCCACTCTTTGAAGATGTCTAAACATTCTATGCAGGAAGAATGTAAAACAATCACATACTTTTTTTTAGAGTGATCACATTTCTTAAAAAAAAAAGTTAAAAGAAAAACAGGCAGGTAACCCTACTGTAGCATATTGCCGTCTGTTCTCACTCTTAATTGTTTACGGAGTAAGGAAAAGTTACTTTATTTATAATACCATGCCAGTTCTTCATTCATTTCAGAGTTCTTTCTACAAATCATCATTTTTAGCCTATATTTCTTCCTCCCTTACTTTTGTGTATACACTATTTCCTTTTCATTTTAACCAGCAACTCATGGTTTTAACTTCCCAGTAGTCTCAAGTGACCTAACATTTCTTCCTAATGGTAACTCATTTACATTCTTAAACAGGTGATTATGTGCTTTCAGTAATTAAATGTTAGGTACATGGGGACAGCGTATTGTCAACTCTGGAGTGTTTAATCCTTTGCCAGTACAGTCAGATGTTAATTGTCCAGGTGCTAGTGCTCCAGTTGATGGGTTATTCGTGGCCTCGGCTTCTCCTCCTTTCTTCCCTTCAGTGACCACGCCTCTGCTTATTTAGCCCTTCTGGCAAAGAGGGTAGACAAGTAAACCAAAAATGCTTATGGTTCAAGTCAGTCAATTTTGCTAGACATCTTACTGTTAGCAACATTCACCAGGATTTCCTGGGCAGATCATTAAGACTGCTTGGTTTAAAAGGCCATTAAATATCTCTGTGGATTATAGGTACATGGACCTGGCCGTCACCCTCAGTAACCACACTGCCTGACAGATGCATAGACTTGACATTTAACAGATGGTTTCATATATAGTGTCATATTCAACTTTACAGTAATTTAAGTTATATACTTGTTACATTTGCATATTCAAAGTTGTTTCTCTGCAACCACACTTACCCAAATTTCTACTAATGTTAACATATCATTTTCTTAAGAATGTAGGGCAGTAAATTTTATTCCTTCTGTCACTTCTTGGGTCCTCTTCTTTTTACATACACCCTATTGATAGTTGACTTACTCCTTTCTCACAGAAATAGGGCTCAGTATTTCTGCTATTCCAGTATCCGAGTTCTTTTCCCCTCCTTCCCGTTTTCTTTGAACAGAACTCATTCATCCTTTTGATATAGCAGTAGATTCCCTCCAGGCCTGCCCCAGGTCGTTAAGAGCTAACTTGCAAAGCCTGTTGCTGTGACATTTCAGAGGCCAGTCTGCTGTCTGTCACCTGTTCCTCAGCCCCTTCTCTTGGCCAAATGCGATTTTTCCTGCCTTAGAGTTTCATATTAGCTATAATTCAGTTTGTTCTGTACAACGTTATGTATGACTTGCCTGCAAAACTTCCATTCTTCTGTTTCCTGAGACATCTTTAAAATATCTTTATTTTCCTTATATTCAGCTCTGTTTACTTGATTGGTGGGAACCACATCACTAATACATAGAGAAACTGACCTCAGAAATAAATATGTCTCCCTTTCTCCTAGTGATGTTCACATTCATTTCCTACTCCTCTGCTTTCACGTCGTGTTCCCCTCTGAACTGGATGAGGATTCTTCATGTTCGTAGCATTCTAGTTGGTATTCAGCTCTTGCTGCACCCTCTCTGGCCTGCTCATGTTTTCTATGCTCATTCCCTTTGTTTTTCTAGAATTGTACGTGATGTGCTAAGATACAGCATATATACCTCTGTAATGGACAGACTCAGACTTTTTTCTTCCTATGTAGGGAAAACCCAGTTCTTCCCTTCTGTGTTTCTCTACTGTGAATCTCCTTTACTGCTCACATAGAACTCTTTACTTCTGACACTTCTGGTCACCAAATGTGTGGAGGTTTTTTCCCCATAACAAGCCACTCTCAGTGACACCAGCTGGGTGTCCTACAGTTTAACTCAATTCTAACACTGTCCACCTGGAGGTAGTGTTGGATCCCACAGCTTGAGGGCTCAGTCCCACAAGGCAGCTTCCCCTTCCCTCACTTCAGGTGCCGGTCGCAAGTCCAGGTTGTCACCTGAGCTACTACCAACTGGCTGTAGAGCAGAGGTTCCCAGGACCCCCTCCTTGGGTTCGATTAATTTGCTAGAGCAGCTCACAGAACTCAGGGAAACACTTAGGTTTACCAGTTTATTAGAGGTTATGATGAAGGGTACAGGTGAACAGCCAGATGAGGCGATAACACAGGGAGAGGTCTGGGAGGGTCCCGAGCACAGGAGCTTCTGCCCCCATGGAGTTGAGGCATGTCACCCTCCCAGGAGGTGGATGTGTTCACCACCCTGGAAGATCTCTCTGCTATTGGGATTTATGGAGGTTTCATCACATAGGTGAGATCAGTTATTACCTCCATTTCTAGTCCCTCTCCCCTGTTTAGAAGATGGAGGATGGGCTGAACATTCCCAGTAGTTTTTGTTTTTGTTTTTGTTTTTGTTTTGCTGGAGAAGATACACCCTGCGCTAACATCTGTTGCCAGTCTTCCTCTTTTTTTATTTTTATGTGAGCCACTGCCACAGCATGGCCACTGACAGACGAGTGATGTGGTTCCGCACTCAGGAACTGAACCCAGGCTGCTGAAGCGGAGCGTCCCAAACTTTAACCACTAGGCCATCAGGGCTGGCCCTGAACATTCCAAGCTTCTAATCATGGCTTGGTCTTTCTGGTGACCAGCCCCCATTCAGGAGCCCAGCCAGCATCACCTCAGTAGGAAGAAAAGATGCTCCCAGTGCTCTTATCACTTAGGAATTTATGAGATTTTAGGAGTCCTGTGTCAGGCATAGGGTCAAAGATCAAGTATTAGAACAAGAGATGCTCTTAGTGTTCTTATCATTTAGGAAATTACAAGGGTTTCAGGAGCTCTGTGCCAGGAACTGGGGACAGAGAGCAATGTATATATTTTCTATTATCTCATAATACCTTTTAAGACTAGATGCTGCTTTTTTCATATTTGAGTTATATATCCTTTTAAGAGGCCCTGTAGGACACGTATCCTCGCTTGTCATTTTAATTTTCTACCCCATGAAATGCTAGTCGTATAAATGTCCCCATGTACATTGTAGAACTAAAAGGTGACCAGATGGTTTTCTTTTATGACATATAAGGACCCACTCATCAGCTAGTGTGACACTGTGATTGTCAGGATATCAAAGAAAAAATTTTGGTCTCTGTGTTCAAAAGCTTTTTCTTGGCCTAACATAGCAAATAACTTTCTCATTTTTCCTTTTAAAGAGACCTTATGTATGTGCAAAGTAAAGCTTCTGATGAAAACAACAAGCTCACGGTGGGAGGTAGGGCATGGGGGATGCAGGAGGGGCTCAGCAATTCTAGCTGACCTATTTCCTTTCCGATTTCCCCACCTGTCTCCCAGATCTGAGCTGGCTCCTCCTTCCCCATCCCTTAGCCAGCCTGGCCACTGCTGCCCCCACAGCACAGGCCTTTGTTCCCCTCACCCTCCGTTTGGGTCTGTGTCTTTTGTCTCCTTGTTGAACTGAAATAAAATTGGCATTTTTCAAAGTGAACTACAGTGGGAAATGCCACCTTCTGTCCCTCACTATGACTCCCCTTCAAAAACAGACAAGTCTTAGGGCACATATTCTTCCTGGGCCCAAAGGGGCTGAGCCAAGCCCCAGGTTCCTGGACACACAAGTAGGCCACTGTCCCTTTTCCTGGCCCAGCTGTCTTCGAAGAAGCCACCCCAAATCCTGTCCTGAGTTCTTAGTGTAAGATCACCGTGTTCTTGGAGCAGAGTCCCCAGTTACCTCACAGGCAGTAGTTGAGGAGGACATTGCTAGCCTCTCACTGTGGCTTCAACCCAGTGCTGAAAACACTCTCCATGCTTTCTGAGAGGTGATTTGCATAGAACAGAACCCTATTCTGGCCTGGAGTGCTGAGCTTCTCTCCTTCCTTCTTCACCCTTTGCCACCATTGGAGAAACAGATGTTTTCCCGCATTCCTCTGGAATGCTCTGTGAGTTCTCCTGATTTCACCAGTCAGCTGTTTCCCACTTCTTTCTGGCGTGCCGCTGGGCTTTGTGACACTTAATCTGCCATTCTTGCCAACTTCTCAGCAAGATGCTTACAAAAACCTTGTAATTAGCGTTTAAGAAAATTAGTAACCTCCAGTTTTTTATCATTATACTGGTTTTTGTTTGTTTGATACATTATAGTGTACAGAAGGCTTTATTAAAATATATTATGATCATTCACTCTTGACACCCATCCCTTGGGTGGGTCGTAGCTTCCACTTAGAGTTTGGAAACTAGAGAGGCAAAGTGACCGTCACATGCCCAACAGTGGCAGAGCTGGGAAAGACTTCTGAATCCAAGGTCTTCCCACTCCATCAGAGCTTCCTTCTCCCCTTTAAATGTGATGTAAACACATCCTTATTTTCGTGTGCGGACCATGCTTTCTCTATCCTGTGTGGAGCTGAAAAACCCTGGCTCAGACCCAGAAGCACTTTCCTCTTCAACAGTTCCGTCGCCCCACAGTCACATTGAGATATGCTGCCCCAGTCAGACCATTTCTCCATGACATGTGACATCAGTGTGGGCCTTGGGTGCTGGTCCCCAGCGCTTTGCCCACTTGCTTCTCTGCTTTTTTAGTGCTCAAGTGACTCTCCAAGTAATCCCTCCAAGTAATTGGCCTTTCTCCTTGGCCGTTCCAAGACTGTTCTTCATATTGGGGTTTATGGACTATTTGAAACAGAAAGCTTATTAAAAATGCACATTCTGGCTCCCACCCTGCACTTAATACAAAATATCTGGGAGTGGAGCCAGAGAATCATCATCGTTGTTAAGCTCCTCAGATAATTTTATGAATTCTATGGTTTGAGAAATGCTCTAAGATAGTGTCTGTTGTGCTGTCATTTTTATTTGACCTTCTCTTTGCTTGATTTTGCCTCATATTTCTACTTAGTTTACCTGAAGCTTAACCACATCTCACCATCTCTTTCCCAAGTCCAAGAGCCCTGTTTCCTTCCTGAAGAACGAAAGCCTTAGAGTTCCCTCACACTGCTAAGTACAGACACTGTGGAGTTTCTGGTGCCTTCTCCAAAACCCAGTATCTGCTGAGCTGAAGCTCCTGTGCCTGTAAGAGGAGGCCCAAGGGACCCACCTTGAAGGCAGAGGAAAATCTGAAGCCACAGCACTGAAGAAGCAAAACACTTTCGTTTGTTTGGTTCTGAGAAAGAGGCATGCAGAAGCAAGCTGCTTCATTTGGGGTGGGCTGCCGGGAGGGACTCTGTCCTGCACACGTGCTTCCTGGTGCCTAGCCAAAGCCACCAGGTGGGTTGTTTAGGAGGTCATTTCCACCTACGGAAATACTGTGCAAACATCTCTCTTCCTGGGATTTCTCAAGAACTGTCACTTTTTTTGGACAGTTTTATAATTTTCTACATAATTCAAACTCAATATTCTAGAACATGGAGGCTTAGCACCCGAAACGTACATGGGGGGTTGGTGAGTTGACTTTGACACTTACCCTGTGGCTTAGGACAAAGCACTTCAACCTCTGAACCTTGTTTTTCTCATCTGTAATACTATTGTCTGCCCTGCTCTGTGTCACAGAGTTTTTGTGAAGATTCAGTGAGAAGAATATATGGAAACCAGGTGGTAGTATTTGGAAGTCAGTCTCTAGCGTGCGATTTCTTGCTGAGCTTCTGAAATCCCCTATGAAGCAGTTTCCCTTCAGAAGGAATGCCACTTCCTGCATAGATGGAACATAGTTTTCTTTTTCTTCCTCTTTTCCTCTTCATTTTCACTCTTGTGGAAGCTAAAGTACTAAGTCAAGTAACATCCTACCCCCCACACTCTGTTCCTGATTTGGTTGCATTACAGGTTTTTCTTCTCTGCTGGGTCCCCCAGCTGGCTTCACAGTGTACACATGCTCTTTGCCACCTCTTGAGGTTGCTTCTCTTGTTAGCATATTTCCTGTGGTCGCACCCTCTCCTTGCCCCTAATGGCCATCTGTGAGCATGGTGTTTCAGTGAGGCAGGAAGGGCACCTTCTCATCCCCATCAGTCAGAGGAGGAGCTAAGATGCTGTGTCTGGGGCACATTGTCCTTCCTCAGGTACTGTGCTTGGACCAGAAGCCAGGCCACTCTATCTTCTAACCCAGTGCCTTTTCCACAGTGACGTTCCATCTTGGTTAGCAAGGCCATTGGGATACATTCACTATCCTTTGGCCCCTTGAATACTGAATGTCTAAAATTCTCCACCTTCTTCCAGCTATTCCTTTACTTTCTATTTTTAAACATTTCTGTAGGTGGATTTGCATCTCCTTCACTTTTAAAATTAGCACCTCTCCTTAAGGTAGGGAACCTCATTATTTGATTGTTAATCAGATACTGTCAGACTTTAGGCAATGCCCAGACAAATGCAGCAGTCCTTAGTGCCACGTCCACATCTCGTAATGATGGACCTTAGAGATGATCCTACTTTCTCATTGCTGGATGGTTCATTTTGCCATTCCCTATATTTAGCATAGATGATGTTTAGCAAAATCAGATTGTCTATTTTTCTCTCACTGTTTTTCTCTCTGTCCCTTTCCAATCTTTTCTTGAGCTGTGTGTAAAGATTTTATTTAAAATATTGAAAAATGTTTAGATCTTTTAGGTTCAGTGTAGGTTGACTTCTGGCACCCCGTGTTGCATCTTTCTCTCATGTCTTAGTTCTTTTGTAGGCCTTGAAAAATTCCACTGAAACTCATTTGTTCAAACTATACTCTACTGGTACTGTTCTTTGATAATTGAGTCAGTTATGTTAAAAAAACAGAAAAATGAAACGTCTTAAACCATGCAAGCCAGCATTACCACCAGTTCCTACAGAACATAGCCCCCTTGGTCAATTAATAGTTGGATAGGTTCCAAGTTCAACAAAACCAGGAACTCAGTTTCATTTGTCTTTCATGTTAATCTTTTTCTCCTCTGGGCTCTCCTCCACTGCACCCTGCACTCTCCTCCCCATGGTGGCCCTGCCCTGCCAACACCCCTACACTTGAAGCTTCTCAGGACCTTTTCTTTTGCTCTCTCACCCCAAGGGCTAAATCTGACATCCACCATTCCCAGCTGTCAATTCTGGCGTGAGAGGGAGCAGTTCTACCAGGCAGGCTCCCCGGAAGCCTGCACAGTTATCTTCCTTTGGGAGAATCTCACTCAGGGAAGGAGGGGCCAGGGCCTGACCTGCCCCAGCCTACCCCATTGCAGACTGTCCTGGCACACGTCTGGTCCCATCAGGCTTGTGCACTGTTGGCCTGTTCTTTCCCGCTGCCCCAGCACTTGCAGATCTTAGGTTTTCCAGTTCGGTTAGTCTTTCTAAATATTGTGCTAAACCGCCCCCCCCTTTAAATGATGTTCTGGATACATCGGTGGGCTCTCCTACATTGCTCCTATTGTTGATAATGAAATTTCTGACAAAGAAGCTTATCTTGGAATGCATCTTCAAGCATAAGACGTTTCTGTGCTATTGGATAGTATCTTAATCTATGTATTGCTGCTACTTACAAATAGTAGGAAGCCTGTTTAGAGCCAAATCTGGTTACTTGCAGCCCTGAGATTAACAAGGATGCTTGACTTTTGCCATTAGGAAACCATCATGGAAAAGGAATGAGAGTGAAGGAAGAAAAAAGTCGTTACCCTGGCTGTAAAATAGTAGCTTCCCAGATAAGCACATGAAATTTACAGGCAGGGAGCTTAAGTGGTTTCAGCTTTGGTTATATGTCATCAGCTTGAATTATAGAATAACATGGGAAACAAAGCTCTGTGCACGGGACTCTGCTGTCGAGTTGTACTGTCAGTGGAGAGTTACCAATAAGTGAATTCTGGCATTCAAACCAGTTTTCATCCATGGTTTGAAAGTGAAATGAATTAAGAGGCTTATTTAGACTGTTTATTTCAAGCCTAAAGAGGTAACTTTTTGGTGCTACAGCTGGTTCTCCCTATCTGTGGGTTCCGCATTCACAGATTCAACCAGCTGCGGATCGAAAGGCCTATGATGGTTGTGTCTGTACTGAACATATACAGACTTTTTTTTCTTGTCATTATTCCCTAAACAAGAGAGCATAATAACTATTTATATAGCGTTTGCATTGTATTAGGTATTATAAGTAATGTAGAGATGATTTAAAGTATACAGGAGGATATGCGTGGGTTATATGCAAATACTACGCTGCTTTGTATAAAAGACTTGAGCATCTGCGGATTTTGGTATCTTTAGGGGTCCTGGAAGATACCAAGGGATGACTGTATATTGTGATGGAAACAGGCTAGTTACCCACATTTTTCTTTTGGGTATTTCCTCTGTCCCAGCACTGTCCAGTAGAACTTTCTGCAGTGGTGGGGATGTTCTGCATCTGCACTGTTTAATACGAGAGTTACTAGCTGTATGTGAGTGCATACTGAACCCTTCAAATGAGGTCGGTGTGACTGAAGAACTGAATTTTAATTTCATTTTCTTTTAAATAGCCACCTGTGATTACCGTATTGGACAGTGCAACTTGTAGTTGTTCAGTGTAATATTATTTACCATTCTCTTGATTTTAGTCAATTAGAGTTTCATATATTTTATCTTATATGTACATGACTGTATGATTTTTTAGAAAACAAATAGTCGAAGGAAATCTATATGGTATATTTGGTATGCTGTACTCTTTAAATCCGGAGATTATTTTAGTACTCCAGATTAAATTGTTATAAAAATCCTGAGGGCAGGTGTGGGAAGCAGTGTGGATGTATTCTCATCTGGTGCAAAGATAGTAGCTGATTAGCTGGTGAGGCAGGAGGCCGTACGGGCCCACCGCTTAGAGGCCTGGCAGCTTGGCCTCTGCAGGATTCACCATGATAACATGGCCCATGTCTGCCCTTGTTGAAAACAATTTCACAGCCTTTTCTCTCCTATTTGAGTTAAAAGATGCCCTAGAAATTATTATCCCAATGAGCTCGAAGATTCTCATTTCACACTGTAAAAGTGAGATGATTGGCATGCATCGTGAGCATTGCTAAAATATGCCAGCACAGTCAAGGAAAGTTAAAAATTATTACCTATAAGCTGCTTTTAAACAAGTGTGCTCCACAGTACAATGAGTGGCGTTTTTAAAGCGTTGATTAATATTCACTTGAAAACTTTTAATATGTGGGAGGAGGAACTGTGTTTTAAATTACTTGCTCCTTTGCCAAATTAGTCCTTTATATTCTGTAGCTTTTCCAATATAACTTTATTTCAAAGCATGAATATAGAGTATCAGATAGTTCGATTAAAAATACGTAAATTGACCAGAATACCAGTACGTTCAGCCTCCTGATAGTTGGCCTGCCCAGTGAATGCGGCAGGTCACTGGTCTCACCGGGAATCTTGAAGACAACAGGGGAACCTGAAGAAACCGTCCCCATCCCCCTACTCTGATGAAATATATGTAAAGTGTATTTCAGTTTTTCGGGGAAGAGGGTTCAGTAACCTTTCTCACTTACCCATCTAGAAGCCGTGTATGGTCAGGAGGCTCTCATTACAAGCTGTGATGCATCATGGATCAAATAAAGCGTATTACTAAGTTGTCTGCATTTTCCAGAGAGAGGACCCTTTTCGAGTCTGAAGTGAAACCTGGTGCACTTCGGGAATTTGTAAGACGTGACTTGATGTACATGTGTGGGCGCATGCTGAGAGTATGCTTTGCATTTTCGAGGGGGGAGAACTAATTATTAGGCTTGGTGCATTAAAGACTTAACTTTTGTTTTCTTCAGATTGCGACCATAAACGTTTGTTTTTAACAGGATGAATTTTGGCATCTTCTCCCTTTTACCTTATTTTGCTCTGGCAAAAAATTACTGGAATAACCAAAAACTTGAAAATTGTGCGTCTCTTTTGCCTTCTGCATTGGTGCTGTCTTGTTTGGTCAGGTTTAAGGAATCTTTTGTTGAGATCTTTGCCTCCAAGAAAAGTATGTTCAGAGCCTCGAGTATAAAAACTAACCAAACTAATCACATTTTTAAATAATACTTTGTAGTTTTTAAAACTAGAGTTTTCGAATGTATTGCATTACATTTGTGTCACGTTTTGCCACCTGTAGCAGTGGTTGTCAGCTGGCAGCAGATGTCTCTCTCACAGGTGGGTTTAACAGGAAGCTCAAGGAGAACCTGGTGACTGGAGGGTGCCCACGTCATCTCACAGGAGCAGCAGTGCTCACTCAGCTAGTGATTGCGGAATGGAGCCAGTGCTGTGCAGTCGGAATTTTTTTTAAAAAAGGCGGAAACCCAGATTTTTTTTTTTAAGTGAAATCTCCCAATTTAAAAAACTGGCTCAATTTTTTTCCCCCCTGAGGAAGATTGACCCTGAGCTAACAATAATTGCCAGTCTTCCTCTATTTTAGATGTGGGTTGCTGCCACAGCATAGCTACTGATGAGTGGTGTAGGGCCGCACCCAGGAACCAAACCTAAGCCACCTGAAGCGGAGTGTACTGAACTTAACCGCTAGGCCACTGGGTTGCCCTTCAAATATTTTTAAAGCACTGTACAAGCCCAAACAGAACATCTGTGGACCAGAACCATGGGCTGGTTTTAATATTTATGCTCTGGGAGATGGTATTCATAGCCTTTATATTTATTTTCTGTCTTACTGAAATTTTTGCAATTATTAAACAGGCATAGAACAAAAAGAACCGTGAAGTTTCACAATATATATGGCCACTTTCGTGTTCTTTTGACATGTCAGTTACGTTTCTGACAATGGTGAATTCTCTCTGCTCTAGAGTGTTGGGTCGGCACACTGGGAAGCTGCATTTGGAGGTTTCGGGGCAGACTGTGGGGTGAGTGTGCCCCAGCTCTCCCCGTGGGGCCATGGTAACCTACTGCTGTGATCCTAGACTGGATTAGATATATACGATCAAGGTTGGGCCTAAATATGACCCCATTCTGCTGCAATCCCCATGCTTGAGGTGGGTTGAAGGAAATAGTGGCCTGAAAACTTTTCAGGTAATAACGTACTCTTTGGAGGTGAGAGAATCAAATGGAACTCAGGAGGACTATTGGGAAAGGCTAGCAGCTGGTGAGATCCTTAGACATCCCAGAGTTGGTGGATGTAGATTAGCCTTCAAGTAGAGGGAGAGAGGGCATCATCTTGGTAAGTAAGCCAGAGAGGCAGCCGCCAGCCTGCATTGAGTCACAGCAGTGGCTGGCATAGAGAGTAGGAACTTAATGAATATTTGTTGAATTGAGTTTTTTCCTTTCATGGAATAATAATACCTGCTATTTATTAGATGGCTAGCACTTTACTAAGCACTTGATATGTTTTTCCAATCCTGCAACAACCATGCATGGGCAAATATTATCTCCACTTGCCATGTGAGGAAGCTGAAGCTCAGAGAGGGTAAGTAACTTGCCTCAGGACATGCAGCCTGGAAGTCTGGAGTTTGACTCCAGAGTTATACTGATTAGAGAGGAGGCTGATTGTAGTAACTAGCTAGGCTGGTTGAGGAACTTACCACCCTTCCTTCATGTTTTCCAGGAAATGGGTTGAATGCATGGTAGCATTAAAGTTGGACTGAAGGGATCGTTTTAGCGTTCAGACCTGCATGTCTGACTTTGTCATAAGTGCAGAACTGATTGTGCGCTGCTTGTTGACTGCATGCTTATACATTTTTCTCCTTGCATGTTCAGAAAAGTTGATTTCATGACCAAGAGTTATTTTGCCAGGCCAGAACATTTTACTAGGCCATCATCCATGTCAAAAAATAGTCCTTAGTTATTGTGTTGTAAAGGAAAGAATTTTTTAACCAGTTTTCTGAGTCATTGTAGATTTAAAAAAATACACATTATTCTCTCCTTTAAAGGGGAAGAATGTTATTATTTCTTTATAATATAACCCACATTTTCCATAGAAAAGGAATAGTATTTTCTGGTTTGTTTACCATGTACCCTATCATGGATTTTTTTAATAAATGCCACATAATGAAGGACAGTGTACACATGAACTATGTGAAAAGATACACTAATCCAAACATCCTTTTTTAAAAAATTTATGTCAATATTTATTATGTTTCAACTTCTTTCTTATCAAGGGTGAAATTCCTTAAGTAGATAACTAAATGAGTTTCATTTTTGTTCAAAAAGCTTTAATAAAGTATGGAAAGGACCAGGGTTGTCGTCAGAATTGTCCTATTCTCCAGCCCAAGCCCTCAGCTGACATCACCAGCCAGGCACTAGCCCTGTGGCCCTCGGCCTCACTCCCCCTGGGGAGCTGCCCTTCTCACCCAAGCCTGTTCCAGCAAATCAGAGAGCGTGCAGGCTCAGACTGCACATGGGTCACCATCTCCTTAGTCATTCATTCTTACTCACTCAACAAATATTTATTCAATACCTTCTATGCTCCAGGTATTGTGCTAAGTGCCAGGATCCATGACAAAAGGGAAATCACGGCACTACCCTCCCAGGGCTCTCTGTATGCTACAGGAGCAGAATCAGCAGACAGCAATACCTGGTGGTGGGATAACTGATAACGCAGAGGAAGGACGTGTTACACTTCAGCTGCCCCAGTGGAGGGGCTGCTCCAGCCTGTCCAGCCCCTGAGGAGCTGTTCCAGTCTCCCGGGCCCAGTTGTTTCCCCTTGTGGGGTCATCTTGGGGACTCAATGAATTAACACAGTTAAAGCACTAGAACAGTCCTGGTCCTTAGTAAGTGCTTAGTAAATCTTAGCTACATGTTAGCTGTAACATAACCTAATCTTTGCAGACAAATTTTAGTGACCAATTTCTGTACGACTGTTTCCAATTCTTTTCTATGTCCTGAGGTTTAAAACAGATATAATTGACTTTTCACATAGAAATGAATATGGCTTTTATACTTTTTAAAATCGTTTCACAGTTAGCTGGTGAAAATTTACACATAATTACTTTTATCATACTTAAGGAATAATTAGCCCTGCTAATGGGAGTTATCATTATCTTAATCATCATTATTATCCTAATGTAAAGCATTTAGTAAAAATCTGATTTTGCCTTAAAATGAAGCTAACCCCTCTTCAAAGCAGGTTTGTGAACCTGCCCACAGCGTGTTTACAGTCTAAGACAAGAGAATGCTGATAGAAATGGAGGTCAGCATTAGGTCTATTATTCAAGTTGCCCTCTCTTGGTGTGCTCTTATTTATATGTTTGTGTGTGGGTGAGAAGAAGATTGGCCCTGAGCTAATGTAGTATCTGTTGCCAATATTCCTTTTTTCTTTTTTTCTCCCCAAACGCCAGTACATAGTTGTATATCCTAGTTGTAGGTCATTCTAGTTCTTCTCTGTGGGATGCCACCACAGCATGGCTTGATGAGCAGTGTGTAGGTCTGTGCCCAGGATCTGAACTGGCGAACCCTAGGCTGCTGAAGCAGAGTGTGCGAACTTAACCTCTCAGCCACGGGACCAGCCCCCTGTTTATATGTTTTGCTGTAAATGTTCTTATGCCTTTTTTGTGGTTATATAGCCCACCTCTGCCAGCTGATTTGGAGGCTTCATATCAAAAACAATATATCTAGAAATGAAGTAATAGTTGTATTTGCTTCTAATTGTGCCCCCAGAGTGGTTGCTTAGTACTTAGGTGATTTTTTTTTTGTTTTGAAATAATTTCAAATTTTCACAAAAGTTGCCAGAACAGTGCCAAACACTCTTATTCCATTCACTCAGATTCCCTAACTGTTGGCATTTTACTGCCTTTGTGCCATTGCCTACTCTTCTGTATTCATATACCCCTTATCATTCATCTTTTTCTCAACCTCGAGAGCAAGCTGTACCTGATGTCCTGTCAGTCCTGAATACTCCAGGCTGTGTTTCAGACACTCTCCTCCATCACCTGCATACGGCACTCCGGTCAGGAAGCCAAGGTTGATGCAGCACTGGGTGTCATCTGCACGCCCATTCACGTTTCACTAACTGTCCAAACAGTGTCTTTTTGTTTCCTTTCTAGAAAGGCAAATATTCACTAAGTATCTTCTTTGCTCCAGATGTTGTGCTAAGCACAAGGATACCAGGGGAAGGGAGAAGCATCTTTGGGTGATATTCCTGCCACATACATATTACATTTAGTTGTCCGGTCTCTTCAGACCCATCAGTCTGGAGGTACTTTTTTTTTTTAATTTCATTTTTTTTTTATGGAAGATTGGCCCTGAGCTAACAACTGTTGCCAATTTCCCCACAGCCCCAGTACATAGCTGTATATCCTAGTTGTAAGTCATTCTAGTTCTTCTGTTTGAGATGCTGCCTCAGCATGGCTCGTTGAGCCATGTGTAGGTCTGCTCCCAGGATCCAAATGGGCGAACCCTGGGCCTCCAAAGCAGAGCATACAAACTTAATCACTCGGCCACAGGGCTGGCCCCTGGAAGAACTTCTTAGCCTTGCTCTGTCTCTCACGTCCTTGACAGTTTTGAAGAGTCTAGGCCTTAATTTATGTAGGGTGACCCTCAGCTGGATCCATCTCGTGTTCCCTCATGACCAGTCCAAGCCATGCATCCTTGGCAGGAATGCCACAGAGACAGTGCCATGTTCTCTCAGGGCACCACATGAGGGGCAGTGTCGTGACTCCCCATCCTACCCCTGGTGCTGTTGACTCCGATCACCTGCTCCTCTTCGTGTCTGCCAGCTTCTCCACCTTCAAGTCACCGTATTCCCCTTTTTATTGATTAGTTTTTTGTGGGAATGACTCCTGCCTGTATCAGCCACCTCTATGATGGTTACCAAATGTTTATTCTCTATTTCTGTCACTTCTTTTACATGTATTAGTTGGCGTCCTCCTTTAAGGAATAGCTTTCCCTTTCTCCCGTTTATTCATTCACTTATTTGTTTTATCAGTTTAGGCTCATGAATTCCTGTATAATTGTCTGTGATTTGGCCAGTGGAAGCCGTTTCTCCCTGTTCTTTTTTTTTTTTTTTTTTAGGAAGATTAGCCCAGAGCTAACACCTGCTGCCAATCCTCCTCTTTTTTTTGCTGAGGAAGATTAGCCTTGAGCTAACATCCATGCCCGTCTTCCTCTATTTTATATGTGGGACACCTGCCACAGCATAGCTTGATAAGCAGTGCATAGGTCCACGCCTGGGATCTGAAGCGGCGAACCCCAGGCCATCAAAGTAGAACCTGCAAACTTAACCGATGTGTCACTGGGCCGGCCCCATCTCCTTGTCCTTTTGACTTGTCTCCAATCTTGAGCATTTCCTTACTTTGTGACAGAAAAGATTTCCAGTCTCATCTTGTACTTCTACTGCCCTAGCCCTGGAAACATCGATTTTGCCAAGGAGCCCTGGTTCCTGGTATTTAGGAACCAGGATCTGGGTAGTTGAGATGCTTCTTGCTACTGGGATGTTAATGCTTCTAGGTCCTCTCAGTAGAGAAAGCTAGGAGAGAGACACATACACACACACACACACACACATATATACACACAAATGTATACATACATATTATGTATACATATAGACTCATACACAGGTACATCTAACAGCATTTCTATAGCTCTTTGTGGGTGTAGGTATGTATGTATATACAATGTGTGAATGTATATACATTTTTTGGGAGTCTCAACAAGTTAAACTGAGGAAGTAAAACAGGCTAAAACAAAAAGCAGTGAAGATTATTTGCAAGGCAAGGCTCAGGGGAGAAGACTCATATGAACTCTAGGGGACTCGTCAGGGTTTGTCTCAAGTGCTTGTGCTGGATTCTGTCTGCGGTCACTAATTCAAAACTCAGCCATCTCCCAGGCATATGGAAGATACCTCTGGACTGCAGTGACCTGGAATTTTTCATACTTTACTCAGTCCTTGTCAGTGAGGCTGTTCCTCTCGGTCTCTCCGGTGTCAGCTCCTCAGAGGTAGGCCACATTTTTTGGAGAACTAATAGCTTTCCTGATGCTAGAAAATGGTCACATTTACCTTACCCGTTCTCCAGGCTCTTCCTGTATATAGGTTTCTTGTAAGTTTTCTTCCAATTTTTTTTTCCTGCTTTTTCTCCACAAATCCACCTGGTACATAGTTGTATATTTTAGTTGTGGGTCCTTCTAGTTGTCGCATGTGGGATGCCACCTCAGCATGGCTTGGAGTGGTGCCATGTCTGCACCCAGGATCTGAACCAGCGAAACCCTGGGCCACGGAAGCAGAGCGCACGAACTTAACCACTTGGCCACAGGGCCAGCCCCATAAGTTTTCTTGATTTCGCAAGAGAGTTGTTCTTTCCATGACAATGGGAGGGGTGTGCATGTGTGTGTGTGTTTAAGACCCGAAGCCCAAGAAAACAAGTCAGAACTGTTGAGGGTTTAGGTGCACAGAGCTGGGTTCAACTTTTGAAAGCTTTACTTTCTTCATCTGTAAAATGGGGGTTCAGTAAGGCAGTAATATGTGTAAAAATGGGCTTAGCCTCTAGTCAGAGTTCAGTAACTCTTAGGTATAATTATTTTTACTGCTGTTGTCACCATAATTATTTAAAAGAGATTATTAAAAACAAAAAACCAACCCAATTAGAAGTGGGCAAAGGACCTCAATAGACATTTCTCAAGAGAAGATATGCAAATGGCCAATAAGCACATGAAAAAATGCGTCACATCACTAATCATTAGGGAAGTGCATATCAAAACCACAATGAGATGCCACTTCACGCTCATTAGGATGGCCACTGTCAAAAAAAACAATGAAAATAACAAGAGTTGGTGCAGACATGCAGAATTAGAACCCTTGTGCACTGTTGGTGGGAATGTAAAATGGTGCAGTCGCTATGGAAAAGTTTGGTGGTTCCTCAAAAAGTTAAATATAGAATTACCATATGACCCAGTAATTCCACTTCTAGATATTATGTACCTGGAGTAATTGAAACATATTGGAGACCCATGTTCATAGCAGCATTGTTCACAGTAGCCAAAAGTGGAAACAACTCCAATGTCCATCAGCAGTTGAACCAATCAACAAAATGTGATGTATACAAACAATGGAATATTGTTCAACCTTAAAAAGGAAGGAAATTCTGACACAAGTGCTACAACGTAGTTGAACCTTGAAAACATTATGCTAAATGAAATAAGCCATACACGGAAGGACACATTTTGTATGATTCCACTTAAATGAGGTACCTAGAATAAGCAAATTCTTAGAGACCGAAAGTGGAATAGTGGTTCCCAGGGGCTGGAGGGCAGGGAAATGGGGTTATTATTTACTGAGTACAGAGTTTGTTTGGGATGATGAGACGTTCCGGAGATGGATACTGATGATGGTACAACATGGTGAATGTACAGAACTTAACGCCACTGAATTACTTTTAAATGGTTAAAGTGGTAAATTTTTTGTATATTGTACCACACACATAAAAAAAAAGATAACTGAGATTTTAAGATGACGTAACACAAAAAAAGTGCTTATATGTGTTCTTATAAGAGTAATTCCTTTTTCCATGATGTCTGTTGGTTATAGATGTATTGATCCCCTTCCCCAGCACACACGTACACAGTCTGTCATAGGAAGGCTGAAGAATGACATTTGTAGGGGTAAACAGGTCATAGGAAGGAAATTGGGGGGGGGCCAAATGGATCTAGAACCAGGGGTTCACCTGTGAGCCAAATCTAGCCTGCAATTTGTAATGGTTTTTACAGTTTTAAAGAGTGTAAAAACAACAAGGACGAATACATAACAAAGGCCATGTAGGGTACAAAGTCAAAAATATTTACTATTTACCCCTTTAGAGAAAAAGTTTGCCAACACCTGGTCTGGAATGTAGCTGTGGACTGAATTGTGTTCCCGCCCCCTCCCCAAATTCCTATGTTGAAACCCTAACCCTAATGCGATGATCTTTGGAGATGGGGCCTTGCGGGGTAGTTAGGTTTAGATGAGGTGCCCTCATGAGATTGGTGCCCTTAGAAGAAGAGACTCCAGAGAGCTTTCCCTCTCTCCCCACTGTGTGAGAACACGATGACAGGGCACCAGCTGCAAGTCAGGAAGAGAGCTCTCGCCGGAATCCAACAAGCTGGCACCTTGATTGCAGACTTCCAGCCCCAAGAACTGTGAGAAGATGCATTTCTGTTTAAGCCAATCCAATCTGTGGCATCCTATTATGGCAGCCGAGCAGACGAAGACAAACATGCGCCAGTTTTGCCAAGAGCAGACGCTTGTCCTCGCCCCTTAGATCTTACCACAGTCTCTTCTCTGCACAAATGGAAGGGCATGAAGAAGAGAAGAGAACACTTAGCGTAAAGCACGATCAGGAGGTTTTGTTTGAAATAACTAGAGTGGTAAGCAGCAGGTTCCAGAATGCTAAGAAGAAAAGGGTGTCTACAATATGATTTTCTTACATGGCACCATCTGTTTTTCTTTGAATGTAATAAAAATGACAGCTTTTCATGTGCTGATATTCCCTGAGCCTTTTAAAGTCAAACACATGATGCTATTTGTGTGTAAAGGTTTTTCTCTTGTGCCCATTTGTTTCTCCAACTTGGATTTCTGTGTAAACTCCCCTGGCTGAATTACACAAGCCGCCCACACACAGCGCGGCCTCCCTGGCTGTAGAGTGGGGGGCGGGAACCGCGCGGCTCCCTGCGCCAGGCCAGGAAGACCTGAGGCGGCTGGCCCCCGCCCCTCCCCTCTCTGTGCCGCGATGGTGAATGTGCAACTTAGAAACATGGCTTCAAAATGGTTTTTGGCAACCACCCCCTTGTCTTCCTCTTTTCCTCTGTAAACCTTAATAAATCCCCTTTGCCCTAAATGCCTCCCTTTTCCCTTAAAAGGTAGTAATATGCATTTAAAGTAAACATATTCTTTTTTTTTAAAACAACTTTATAGAGGTACAATTTATATACCACAAATTCACCCATTTTAAGTGTACAATTCAATGCTTTTAAGTAAATTCACCAAGTTGCGCAACCCTCACCATAAGCCAGTTTCAGAACATTTCCGCCACCACACTGTGATCCCTCATAGCTTTAGAAGTGAATTCCCGTTCCCACTCCCATCCCCTGGCAGCCGTTAATCCACTTTCTGCCTCTGGATTTGCCTTTTCTGTGCTTTTCAAATAGATGAAATCGTACAATGGGTGGTCATTGGCATCTGGCTTCTTTCGCTCGGCATGCTGTTTCTGAGGTCCATCTGTATTGTGGCGTGGATCAGCATTTCTTTCCATTGTGTTGCTGACTGGGACTCTGTTGTGTGGATGTGCATCACATTTTGTGTATCCATTCCCCAGTTGCTGGACATTGGGTTGTTTTTACTTTTCAGCTAATGTGAGTAATGCTGCTATGAACATTTGTGTGCAAATCTTTGTACAGACATATTAAACCTCTTATTCTTGATAATTAATAAAATTGTTTCTAGTTCTTAATTCAAAAAGCAGCTGAGTTGAACATTTTATAACCCTAGTGCTTTGCCTCTCAAAAACCTCTCCAAAGCTAAACTGGCTCTGTTTTTACTTCCATAGGACTCTCAGTTGAGTATTTTTCTCTGGGTCACTGGCCCTTGGTAGAAAGGAGGCTCCCTACTTGTTAGGAAAATGTTCCTAACTCCTGCTTTCAAAAGACAAAAAGAGAGGCAGCCCTGGTGGCCTAGTGGTTAAAGTTCAGCACACTCTGCTTCAGCAGCCCAGGTTCAGCTCCCAGGCGCCGAACCACACCACTCGTCTGTCAGTAGCCATGCTGTGGCAGTGGCTCACATAGAAGGACTAGAAGGACCTACAACTAGGATATACAACTACGTACTGGGGCTTTTTGGGGGGAAAAAAAAGAAAAAAAAGGAGGGAGACTGGCAGCAGATGCTAGCTTAGGGCGAATCTTCCCCTGCAAAAAACAAAAACCCAAAAAACCCAAAGCATGTATCATTCAAGTTAAGGGGCATTGATTTCACACATTCCTTGTGTCCCGACCTGTGTTGGGTGCTGAGGAAGCCAACTGAGATGAGACCTGGACCCCTGAGACCTGAGCTTTTGGGAAGCAAAGGGCCAGGGAACTATTCTCATGCTATACACTCAGCAGTCAGTAATGAAAGGAAGTCTTTTAAGTTATTCTCTCTTCTCCTGCCTTATTTGATAAAGGAAAATTATTCTTAAGAATACTAGGAGCTGGCCTGGTGGCATAGTGGGTAAGTTCGTGCGCTCCACTTCAGTGGCCTGGGCTTCGCAGGTTCAGATCCTGGGTGCAGACGTAGCACCACTCATCAAGGCATGCTGTGGTGGCATCCCACATAAAATAGAGGAAGACTGGCACAGATGTTAGCTCAGCCTCAATCTTCCTCAAGCAAAAAGAGGAAGATTGGCAACAGATGTTAGTTCAGGGCCATTCTTCCTCACAAAAAAAAAGAATACTATTGAAGTCCCTACCCATTTTTTTTCCAACTAAAAGAATTTTAGCTCGTGCAAGGAAGTTAGTACTAGTCAGAGTTTCAGGCCTTTTCCAAACAGAGGTTATCTGCACACCCCTTTCTAAAGAACAGCAGCTGGAAGCCCTGTGGGCTGCCCTGCAGGTCAGCCTCCCACCCTTTGTAGGGCTTTCTTCTGAGCAGTCTCAGTTTGGATATGTCCAGGGCCTAAGAGCACACAGCTTCAGGAGGTGGCCTATTTTATTAGTCAGCTGGTTTGTTACACAGTTTTTTCTTATTTCGGACCAGGCATTTTACTTCCTATTAATTTTTTCTGTTAATCGCATGTCCATCTGCCTCTTGCACATGGTACCTTTTACATTTTGAAGTAATTAACCCTCTTTCCTTTCCCAAGGTAATTTCTGCTAGTTCAGGGGTTCTTATAACCGACTCTGATCCCTAGGTGGGGTTTAATCTATTTATAGTGGAGTAGTTGGGAGGAAACTATTAATGTGGCCAAATACTGTTTGATTGGTTGGTTGGTTGGTTGCCTGGCTGGCTGGTTGGTTGGTCGGTTGGTTTGAAAAACTGCCGACACCCTCTTGGCTCATGTCAAGCTTGTGGTTCACCAAAAACTCCAAATCTCTTGGATTCATAAACTGAGTCATCTCCATTCTGTACTGGAGTCATTTTGGTGTTGCCGAATCATATATAACTTTACATTTAGCCTTCTTAAGTTTGATCTTACTGGGTTTTTTTTTTATTGTGATAAAATATACATTACAAAATTTACCATTTTAACCATTTTTAAGTGTATGGTTCCATTGCACTCAGTACATTCCCATTGTTGTGCAACCATCACTGCCATCTATCTCCAAAACATTTTTCATTTTCCAAAACTGAAACTCTGTACCCATTAAACAATTATTCCCTGTTTCGTCCCACCACTAGCCCCTGGCACCCTTCTGTTTCCACTTTCTCTCTCTCTGAATTTGACGACTCTGGGTACCGCTTGAGTGGAGTTATACAGTATTTGTCCTTTTGTGAAGGGCTTATTTCACTTAGCAAATTGTGTTCAAGGTTCATCCATGTGAAAGCATATGTCAGAATTTCCTTTTTAAGGCTGAATAATATTCCATTGTAAGTATATACCACATTTTGTTTATTGATTCAACTGTTGATGGACATTTGGGTTGTTTCCACCTTTTGGCTATTGGGAGTAATGCTGCTATGAACATGAGTGTACAAAATATCTGTTCGAGGCTTTTAACTCATTACATTCTGCCCATTTTGTGTCATTGGATAATTATCTGTAAATCACATAAGCTTGATCTCTGACTCTACTCAAATCCCTTCTTAATAAAAATGTTGCACTTTCTGTTGATCTGAAGATACCATTTATACAAAATCGTCATTTCCCACATCTTCAGGCTTTTGTAAGTTATGCCCTGGTCTTCACAGCTGGACTCAGAGCAGACTGCTTTCACATTCAGCCTGAGTCTAAGTTTATTCTGGTTCTTTTGGTTCAAGTCTAACTTGGGGGGCTGGGGTCAGGGCGTGTGAGTCAAATCACCTCTAGGCTGGATTAAAGTGGAAGGTTTGGGGCGTTTTGTTTGTTTTTTTATTTGTCTTTTTGTAGGCCACTGAGACTACACAGAAACTAATATCAGGTATCAAGAAGCAGGAAATGTAGTCTTAGAGTGACCTGATTAGGACTGAATTCGTTTGCTCCACAAATATTTTTTGATCTCCTACTTGTCAAAAACACATAGTGCTTTTGGGAATCAAAAAATGAAAAAGACACATCCTTGCTTTTAAGACGATTACAATGCAAAATATTAGACAAACTTCTGCTGTAACCCAGAGATCTTTAAGCAAGGCTTCAACCCATGGCTGTAAAAACCTATCTCCTTAAGATGAGGAGGATTACAAAATACATCAGAAAGCAAAGTGCGCTCTGAAGTGATGTTTTAGTCTCGATGGGTTTTAAGCAAGGATTTGGGGACAGACTGAAAAATGAAACATGAAAGCTTCAGAGGTGTCTGGCTTTTCCTTTACTTGGGCTAATCTCAGAGCACCAGGAAAACAAAAAGTCCTCTTGCTCTTGACAGTATCCAATTCTTATTATTTTTAGAGAATGGTAACTATGCATTTATGAATTTCTTTGTCAGGGCAATTTAGTTAATAGGTATGTAAATGACTACTTATTTCATTGTGTAGGTGGATTGCTCCATGTACGCTTTCTGAGGAAGAGTGTAAGTGCTAAAAACTCTTAACGCTGCAAATGCAAAGAAGCAGAAGTTAGTTAGAATGCCATACCCCTCTTGTCTTAGGTGTTAGGAATGAGACAGAGAGGGCCCATCTTGTAATGGACGTTTGTTCGCTCAGTGGAATTTCTCATTCACATCCAACTTGAACTGCCCTTTTCCGATGCAGGAAAACCTAAGTGAATTGGGCTGCAAGGTTGTTTCTTATTATTGGTTTTCAAGCACCAAGGATCATTATAAACCTAGCTGGGGTGGCGTGGGGGAGGTGCTGATAGTTAATATCACAGTAATAAGTTTTCATGCAAGATTTGCAGTCTAAGGCATCTAGTGAAAACATCCCCTAAAAAAACACCTAAGGCTTCTTTTAAAAGTTTGTTGTTTTTCAGCATGAAAACAACTTCAGAGGAGGCTGAGAATTCCAAAGCTCTTCTGGCTTTAGCCACCTCCTGTGATCAGCACGGAAACTTCCATAATCCTTGAGTTAAAGCAGGCCGGCCCAGGAAGAAGTCACCAGGGGGAGAGAATAAATCGGCCCTCCTGGGGAATTAGCCTCATCTTCAATTGTGTTTTAATCATTACATTACCCTGCTTTGAAATTTCCTCAGATTCCTAGTTGTCACGCAAATCGAATTAAAATTCTTGCCAATGGGTCCAAGCCTTCCACTACTTTGCCCTTCTATGCTTCTTATCCAGCTTCTTTTGGCTCCCTCTGATGTCACTTTACGGTCTCCACAAACAGGCTGGCGAACAAACACGCAGAAACTCACCGTGTCTTGTTTCTTCCTGTCGGTTTACAGCTCATAGAATTCCCCATCCCTGCCTCTTACTCATCAGTGACCTGATTCCTTCTCACCCGCCCCTTATCACTTGGCTCTATACAGTTGTCACAGGCATGTTCCTTTATGTGGCAAGCTCTGTCTGAGCTGTGCTATGGCTACTGAGGATAGAGACCAGGGGCCGTGTCGACTTCCTTCAACCTTCCAGCTCTGCAAGGGGCAGGCAGCTGGCTGCACATTGGGAGCGCTGCTTTGTTAAAATGCTTCACGGGCTTGCTTGTGCTTTTGTTTTTCCTTCAGGTGCAGAGTGAAGACAGTGTCCTCCTGTTTGTCATTGCCTGGACCATCACAGAAATTATCCGTTATTCCTTTTATACGTTCAGTCTGTTAAACCACCTGCCTTACCTCATCAAATGGGCCAGGTAAAGAAGGACATGCAATGAAAACTAAGTTCTGAAATGATCCATCACTGCATTGGCCCTTTATTGTCTAAATATTGCCTCCAAGTTCCTAAAAATAAAATTATACAAGACAGAGGTTGGGTAGAAATCTGGTCTGTAGATTTTATCTATAGATAAGAGACTCTACTTATCTCTCATTAATAGAAACACTGTCTTAAATTTTTTTTTAAAAGATTTTATTTTTTCCTTTTTCTCCTCAAAGCCCCCTGGTACTTAGTTGTGGTTCCTTCTAGTTGTGGCATGTGGGACGCTGCCTCAGCGTGTCTTGATGAGCAGTGCCATGTCCGCACCCAGGATTCCAACCGACGATTCCCTGGGCCACCGCAGTGGAGCCCGCAAACTTAACCACTCGGCCACGGGGCCGGCCCCATGTCTTAAATTTTTCGTACTTAAGTTATTTTTATTGGGTCAGTTCTTGTTAGTTAAATTATTTGATAGAGATTTGATGTAACATCCCCTTTTTGTCCATATCAAAATTTACTGATGAGCTTCTGCCATTATGTTAGTTTTTTAGCCCACGTCCAATTCTCATTCTCAATTTCGCCAACAAGTTATGACTCTTAAATTAGTTTTTAATTAATGACAACCGTTACATGGCACTTTTAGCTTGTTCTCAGTTTTATTTTGCTTTACTTGTGTTATGAATTGGATAAAAGGCTGACAGTTCATCTGTTTATCTGAAGTAACCCATGAGACTGTTGCGAGCAGTTTTCTGAGTTGGGAAGGACTCTGGGGAGGAACAACAGAGCAAAAGGGGCAACACTGTCTTTGGGGCCCAAGTGCTTCATTTCATGGAAGGACAACGGTAGTTTCTAAATAATTTATGAGCTCAGTAATCAAATTGGAGCCATAAACCCCTTGTTTCCAACATTTCAAGTATGTGAACTCCTTCTCCCTTCCTTCCGTTCTTTTTTTGCAATAAACATTTTTATTAAGAAAAGGGAAGAATGGGAAAAACAGAGCAGTTATTAACCAGCCTGGGCAGGCATTGTGAAAGCCGTCCGCCCTGGTTAGAGGGAAAGGTTATTGACAAGCCCTGATTTTACTAGTGGACAACGATGCTTCTGTCTCTTGTTTCCCATGGCCCATGGAAGATTTCTTCCTCCTCCACCGTCCTCCTTAGCATGGCTGAAGTGGGCAACAGGGAACACTCTTCCTTTCACTGTCACAGGTTTCTCAGCACAGTTCCTGGGCCTGGAAGTTGGTAGCCCAGTGCTCACTGTCAGCCCCAAACAGCCAGAAGCTTTTTAAAATCTGAGCTGATGGTTTCTTTAGAATACTTATACCTGGAAGAATGACTTCCAGTTAGTTCCGTAGGATGAACCTCTCTCTGAATTCTTTTTGAAACATAGAGAACTCCTTTTTAAGTGAAAAAAAATTGTGTGGATTCTCCCATGTGATAGTAATTATGGTTTTGAAAAATTACATAATGACCAAAAGCTACCGTGAATTGTTTAATGTTTCTTAAATAGCATCTATCTCATTTTTTACAGTAGTGTGTACAGACATTTGAATAATTGTAGCAGTATCCTCATTGGATGCGCTGTTTTCTTTAGTCCACAGCCCGGGCTTGGCGTACATTGTAGGGATTCCTAGACGCAGGCTCCGACACCTTCCCTGACTCCCTGTAAACCCCAACCCCACTCGCACCCCACAGGCAAGACCCTTCAGTATAAACCATGACTCAGTGCCCCTACTTTACCAATATTTGGCATCACCTTAGTTATTTTAGGGAGCTATTTTGAAGAGTTGTTTAGTCAGACCAAATTTTGAGGCTGACCAAATATGTTTATTTTCTTTTAGAACATTCAGAAACATACCTGCTATAGATCCTTTTCAAAAACTGGCTTGAAAAACCTGAATTTAAGCAGTGGGTAAACAGGAAAATGTATAAACAGAGCTTTCTAAAAGACCAGTACTGATGAGAAGGGTGGAAGTGTGTCTTTCTGCTAAGGCTGGCTTCGAGCCCCAGTGTGAGTGTTCTGTTGTTTTAGGTACACGCTTTTCATTGTGCTGTACCCCATGGGAGTGTCGGGAGAGCTGCTCACCATCTACGCTGCCTTGCCCTTTGTCAGACAGGCCGGCCTGTACTCCATCAGTTTACCCAACAAGTACAACTTCTCCTTTGACTATTACGCATTCCTCATTCTGATAATGATCTCCTACATTCCACGTAAGTAAACACTTATGCATATATTTGTTTATGTCTTAAAAAGTGGCTTCACAATAACTAGAGTTAAATGCCTTTGGTTGTTTTTCCACCATATCCAAGCAAATGTAAATCTAATTTATTGGGAACACTTAGTTTTTATTGAATGCTGACTGTCAGAGGGAATTTTCTCTGGTAGTAATTGAATAAAGATGAACCCTTCTCAATAGAGCTGCCAAAAGGCACCCTTCCCAGTGTGTGGGTTTGAAACACTGAATGCCAGATAGGTTCAGTGTCTGCTGGTGAAAGTATGGGGGAAAACAGCCATTAAAGCCCTTACCTTGAGTTTTTCTGTCTCTCAAGAACTGCTTGTTTTGGTGTCTGAAGAACATTGTAAAGAGATTTTTGCGTTTTTACTGTATCAAGATAGAGTTACTTCATTTTTAAGGAATCAGTAGTTAACCAGAAACAAATAACATAAAAATAGATTTTTTTCTATATTTCTTATTTGGAAATAAGCATGAAAACCATCTGAAGAGGACATGGTGTTCTCTTCAGAATGGTTTCCAGTTATTTTAACAGTATTGCTACAGGTTAAATATATGGATAATCACATGTGCCTGTCGGCATCCCCAGAAAGAAAGAAGAGGCCTTGTTTGAGGCTTCTATGAAGTGAGTCCTGTTTGCTGAGGAAGAGTTGTTTAGTCCTTTTCTCAAATTTTAATGTTCAGTTGAAATCCTGTGAGTGATTTCCACATACCCGAAAGGATCTTGTTCTACCCAAGGGTATATGAAGTTAATGTTTCTTCTCATTTAGCTATTTCCGTAGCCATTGTGGCTCTGAATCTAATTTTAGTCTATAAGATGCTATATTCTGCCCTAAACCTTGGGTTAAATTCAGACCAGAGGATTGGGTTTTCCTTCAGCCCACAGCGTGAACTGAATGAATCACCCTAACAATTGAAAACGACATGTTTGTGTGTCCCTCTGTGGAAAATTGTATTTCATGCATTGTGAGAAAAAAACTACATCCAGATTTCATGTGAATGTTTATCTTAGGGAAATTCTTAGACCCAGGTCTGCTTCATGATTCATTTTCCACTCTTTATGAATTATCAAGTCCTCCTCTTTGGTGCTGGAACCACAGTGGCTAAAGGCCATCTCTTTTCAGGTGCAAAAGGTAGTTGATTTTTAAACAAAAGATAAATATGGAAGAGTCTAAAAATTTAAGTAATAAAAATTAAGTCACTGTTTTTCACCTTTCTAATTTTGTTCCCTCAGAGTTTCATTTTCCAGTCTGTAGAGCAACAATTCCTAGTCGCAGAATTGCCACACCCAGAGTAATATATAATATCCCACGGGGTACCACAGGATTTATTTAAATTCAACATAAATTTTTGAATGAATAGGAGATAGATGCTGTGTTTGATAACTTGGAAGGGGGCAGGGAAGAGATCATGAAATCGAATCAATAACAAGGTGCTACCACATTGGCAGAAATCTGGGGCCCCTACCTCAGAGTCGCTGCAGGATTTCCAGTCTGTTGAAAAAGGAGGGGCTTCATTCCAGAGCAGCCTGGCTCTGTCTGCACCCCCTAGTCTATTTTACGCTCTAGTGGCAGCCAGTGCCCAGCCCTTTGGTTCTGCCTGCTGACTTCGTGATCTAGTTAAGGGGCACCCCTCCCTGGTGATAGGATTCTCGGGAAAACAAACCCAGTTCCGTGAGATGTTCCTTCTTGGCCTTAAGATTGAGAGAGAGAAGAGAAAAAACACAGCCCTCAGGGCCAGCTGTGTTGCAGAGTGTGGGGCAGACTCTCCTCTCAACAGAAGTCTGTTTTCTTCCCCTCCATTCCTTCCCCCTTCTTCCATCCTCAGCCTCCTTGTGGTAAGGACCTGGCCTAGTTAAAGTCTATATGATTTCTTTTTTAAGGCAACTTAACTCTATAGACCAAGAAAAAGGTTTGATTCCAAGTAAAGATTAAAAGATTCCCTCCAAATCCCTGACTTCCCGCCCAGGCTCAAGATGGCAGCCCAGACTGTATCTCCTGCTGCAGATCATTTCTGTCTGCTGGCACTCACTGTGCCTCTGGCCTGAGCCAGTTGCCCTCCATGTTTTCAGTAGTTTCGGTTGTTAATATTGAGACCAGTTCGAACAGTTCATTCCAGCCAACTGCACATTTCCAACTTTCCAAAACTTTGTATTTATAAGAAGAAAAGACAGAGTTAGGAGAGGTTGCTGTTGATAGGCAGTCTTCTTTACCAAATTTGGTTTTCTTCCTACAACTTAAGTTTATTTTCATCTTTACTGGGAAGCTGTTGAGATACCTGTCTTTATGAAGCAATACCCCTTCTTTATGGTCCTGACCTATTGCTGCATATGCAGCCCAAACTGTGGCCCGTGAGCTGTGGCCTCAGGGGTTTTCTCATATTGGGGTGCTTTGGAGTCGCTTGCAAAGTGCCCCTCTCCTGCTGTATGGCAGTTGCAGTATGTGCAGTATCTGCAGGCTCATTACACATCTGAGTCCTGTTTACATCCCCCCCCCAAACTGGCAAAAGTTGGTTGTAGGTGTGGGGGTAAAAAAAAAGAGTGAGAAATGAGAAGCATCGATGTAGGGTGAGGGCACCGAGATGCTGGGCACTCTCCACGTTGTCAGTAACCATAACCACACCTCTAGTTTTTAGAGAAACTGAGAAGAAACTTGCTGCAAGCAGAGCATCTCCAGTTCTCAGCCTCCAGGTCCTCCTCTCCTAGAGAGAAAGTAAGCCCATCTTCTTAGAGGGACACGGGCCCAGGGACTCCCACAACCCCCACCCCAACACACGGAGACAGACACACACGCATGCACAGCCACTGTCTCCATTCTGTGTCCTGAACTGGGAGAGCAGGAGGTAGAATTCTAAAGAGCCTATTGTCAGGTCGAAATTTTCTTAGGGGTTTTCTTCACTGTAGCTCAATGTAGTTAAAAATAGTAGCCATGCATCTGGAGTTGTTTCAGTCATGATAGTTGGGTTCAGTCTGAACATACGAGTAATTCAGATGGAGACAGCATCACCCAAGTTCTGGTCCCCAAGAAGTCACTACTAGAGGTATCGAGAACCTGCAGCCTGGTACCTCCATTCTCCTGGCCTCCCACACACATTCCTTTCTCTTTGGCACTTAGAAACCTCTGAAGGATGTAAAGAAATGAAAGGCCACGTCTGCCTTCCATTTCTGACCTCTGACCTTTCCGGTAGCCAGCAGACTGTTGCCTACAGGGATGAAGGCAGACCCCACCATCTTGCCTTAACTGCCTCTAAGGGCCTAATGAATGGCTTCTAGGTTGTCATCCTCCCTCAGACCCGCTAAACCAGCTGTGAGGCTGCAGCCACCTTAGATGGGGCAGTGTAATCACAAATGCAACCAGTGGAAACGTCCTTAACGTACTTTGCCACCAAGTTTCCCTTTACTAAAGTATATCTATAGAAATTTGACTGGCCCCACATATGTAAATGCTTACAATTAGCATTCCTTATGGTTTAATTATATCTTTACTTCCAGTTTTTAGATTATAGAGCTTGTCAAATTTTCTGGCTTTCGTACTAAAATAGTTCTCTCCCTGTTGAATTATATGCACGAGCTGGGTCTTTTCTGTGAATAACTTCCTGCCTGCAAGTGGTGAGTGGGGTGGATGGCACCCTGTGCACCCCCAGCCTCCTCTGCAGCTTATCAGCTCCGTGCCACACACCCACTGATGTCTTGGAGTACTTTGGGAAGATCGTTTGAAATTTGGCCAACTTGGAACCCATTTAAAAAGGAAGAAACTGTCAGGGGAGAGTTGGCAGCAGTAGAAATTACCTCCCCAGAGATACAGGTTACTGTCTAAAAAATAGAGATGGGAGCTGTTGGGAAGGGAAGGAAGGAAGGAAGAAGATAGCACTCCACATCGTCTTACTGCAGGTTTTTACATGGCCATTGAGCCCCCAGTTTACAGTCACCTTGTGGAGGCCAGGCGGCTTGAGCTGGCAACTCCCAGCAGGGACACTGTGGGCATTGAGGTGGGACAGTTCTTAGTGGTGGGGAACTGTCGCACACTGCACGTTTGGCATTCCTGGCCCCATGTGCTAAATGCCAGTCACCTGCCCCCTTCCCCCTAATTCCAAATACTCCCTAGGGGGGCAGTACCACCCTGTTCTTTTGAAATTCAGTACTTTTTAAAGTAATCTGTGAAATGACCAAGAACAGACTCTCCAGTGCCTAAGATGCTGGCTTCCTTTTCACAAGACTTTTCTACACCCAAACCTGGTGTGGCTGTGTCAGCAGTGTCTCAGCACTCCTCCCTCCTCAGTCTCCCCATTCCAAGAACAGCCTTTCTCAGGAAGTACATTTGGGAGATCTGCCCAGGTGACAGAGCAGTGACCGGGCTAGACTAAGAGTCAGGAGCCCAGAGCCTGGTGCTAACTTTGTCAGTGATTTGCTGTGAAACCCCTGGCAAGTCGCCTACCCTCTCTAGGGCCTGAATTCCTCCTCTGAACAGGAATAATAACTCCATCACTAGAATTCTTCACCTGGTTCTTGTGAAATCAGAGAATAAATGTGAAGATAATATGAGGAAGTGTAAAGAGTATTATTTGGCAGCTCTGTGGCATCTTGACTGGTAAGGATAGTGACAATAGGGTCTGTCATTCCATTCCACACCACCCTTCCCCCTCGGCTACAGCAGGAAAAAGGTAAGTCTCTGCGTTTGCCCTCCCTTCCCAGCCCGCCTTGGTGCCTGCCTTATTGCTGGATGGGAAGGGAGAGTCTGAGAGCACCTGCAGTCCAATGCTTTAAACAGAACGCGCAAGTTTAAATGACCTCCTTAACCACTTCTTTCTTTTCTTTCCAGTTTTTCCCCAGTTATACTTCCACATGATACACCAGAGAAGAAAGGTCCTTTCTCATACTGAAGAACACAAGAAATTTGAATAGTTCCTGCTTCCTGCACCCCTCAAAAAAAAAACCTTTTCAATGACAAAAAATGCTGCAGACTTTTTGAGTTCCTAATACATTTCATAGAAAATAAGTAAGAACTGTTTTTAAAATATTTAAAAAATAAAAATAAAACCTAAAATTCAGTATCACATGGGCCTAGGATTTTATTAAAAAAAAAAAAGCTGTTACATGAAGCATCCTGGCCGGTCGAATTCAGCATGCTCTTTCAACCAGAAATACCCAATATTTATGATGGCGCTAGAAAGGGATTTGGCATTTTGTATCCTCCTGTTTCCTTCCTGGATCTGATAAATATGGAGCTGTAACACTAAGTGCTGGAGAGTTATGGTGCGAGTGATGAAGTTGTACCCGCTGAGTGCCCAGCTCGCAGCAGAGTCGTGTTTCAGTCTGCAGTGCATTTAGTTAGCGTTCGCTTTTCAAAGTGCTTGACTGCATGCTGGAAACTTTGTATTTTTGAAGCGGCAAACTTTGTTCTCTGGAATGCTCTGAAGTTGTGGCTGGGCCCTGTCCCCTCCCCTCTAGTGAGTGAATTATACAGTGTATATGTCTGTGAAGCTTTGGGGTAGAACCTTAATCAGAAAACAACTAGAACCTTTTGTCTGTCTTCACTGCCTGCCACTGAGAAACAGTGCTTGAATCTACTGAGTTTGTGTACATTGTAGAGAACCTCCCTTCTCTGGGGCTCCGCCTCGATCGTATTTTAGCAGAATGACAGTCCTCAGAAACGGGAAGCTCAGTCGCTAGTAGATGGCAAGTGCCTTTCACAGTCCCATTCTCGGAACACCTGTGGGAAAGGCATTTGCCGATAGCTGTTCTCCTTTATGGACCTGACGCCAGTCCAGGCCCATGGGAGTAGAGAAGCTGTTATTGAAAGCACATGGAAGGTGTTACTTTAGAAACGTAGTCCGGAAGAACGTTCAGGAATAGATTTATACACTCTTATTATTTGATTTTTAAATTTTCATTCAACTCTTCTGTTTGGCTCCTTCTGCTTGTGGTCCTGTGTAGTCCCACCGAGTTGTGAGTCCAGAGGCAGTGCAGGGTTCCAGCTGGGCAGTCGTGAACCAAAGGCAGTATCCTCCACACATGCTGGAGCAGCCAAGAAATGCTTTAGTCATATGGACACTGTCTAATTAGCCATTTAATGTCTTCATACCATTTAAGGGCTCAGCTGTCCATTTACAACTTTTCAGGAAAGGATTGGATGAAAAAGTAAAGCCCAGGTTTAGGCATGCACTAGATTTTAAACACAGAACGTTCTTGTGGCACCTTTTCTTCTTAATTGGTTGCTCTTTAAAACTTCAGAGGTCTAGTTTGCTAGCTTCACGAGTAGTTTTCATTTAAAATATAATTGCTGATATCAGAAGAGTATCATAATGGCAGATAATTTTTAAGTGCTTATTTTCATAGAAGCTTGAAAATTAGGATGAAAATGAGAAGAAAGTATGCAGCCTAAAATTTAATGCAGGCAAATATGTAATAAATTATTTTTGAATTGAGCATTAAAATTCTGCTTCTTAAAATCACTCTTAACTGGATCTGTTGAGATTAGAATCTATTCTTGTACTTCATGAACACAGTATGTGGGAAAGATTATTTTTCATGCTTTTTCTTCTTGCAAAATGTATTTCTACTATAAAATAAAATCCATTTGAGTTCTATTAGCCTTATTACTTACTTGGGGGAAGATTTTTTTCAGTTGCTTTAGGAATAGTTATAGAAGATGGGATGAAAAATGTAGGTTTTCCAGGATTGCCGGATTGGCTGTTCTATTCAGGCATCTATTATAATCTGTCAGTATTTATGGAAAACAGTCTTTCGCGAACAGTGGAATTACAGCAAATTGAACTTTGGCAACAAGAACACAGCAAACAGCTCCCTTCTCAAAAATGCTCTCAACCCCAGTGTGTATTTTTGTCCATTAACATTTAAAATGCTCTTGGCAGATAAGGAAGGAATGCCACCACGTCCTTCCATCACCTCTCAGTAACTGGTTTATCTCTAACTTATCCTTTGAAGTGGTGGTGTTCTTTTATGAATTGACAACATGTACCGCACCAAATGCCACACCTTCTTATAAAGTGTGAATGAGGAAGGTGGTATTGGGTGGGTATCTTGTCAGACTGAGCATTTTCACTCTGGGGCCTAGTCAAAGGCATCATCTGCCCGGCTGCCCACCAGACTAGGTGATTCAGATCCCCCCTGGGGGACCGCCTTCCAGCAGGGAATTCTTTGAGGTATATGGTAGTGCTTTGTGGACACGAGCTGCTAACCTGCGTCTTGCTGTGTCCTGTCTGCTAGAGTTGGGATCATTCATTTAACACATCCTGGCCATTATCACAGGCACCTGAGACTCAGTCACGGAGAAGGCCCTCCCCTCCCAGACAAACACGCTCCTCTGGAGAGAACTTCCGCCAGGAAGGGTTTTGAAGATGCATAGTTAAAGAGGCGTGTGAAGAGATTGTGCCCTCATTTCCACTTGTCGTCTTGGTTATTCATTTATAATACAAGGTTGGCATTGATGTGGTACAACCTGCAAATTATTTTCAATTCTGAGTTTCAGATAAAACATTATAAAACATCAGAATCAGTACATACTGCTCCTTTGAAATTTGGGTAAAAAATTATACAACCGTATATATAGTCATTTTTGTATTTTTTCTATGTTGTGAAAACCAAAATTGTAATTTTATAAGTCTTTGATTCACTAAAATTATATAATTTAAATGTATTTTTTGTATATTTAGAAATAAGGAATTCGAAGACTATGCTTAACTTTCTATGCATGCATTTGGAAGCTGTTTTTACCTGATAATGTTAATGTGGTAATAAGTTGTCTTCATAAAATACTGATCTGTGTTGCATTTCAAAATAAACTGGTGTGTGCTCTGCCTGGATTTGAAATGCTGGACAGCGAGTCTAGTGATTTCTCAGATTAAATTGGCCTGAGTGTGGTGGTGTAGGAATATGGAAGAGTTTCCATTTGGATTCCAGCTCTTTCTTTGACAATTTAAAGATCTATTTCTGCTGTTCATGATGGTTCTGCACTTACAGGAAAAATAGCCAGACTCTGTTAAGAGGTTCCCAAAAAGTCATTATTCCTGTCAGTCCGTCTTCAAGCCTACCACGCCCCCTCCAACCTGGCTGCAGAGGGACAAGAGGCATTCCTCATGTGAATGACCAGGAAATCTGAGAGATTAATCCATAAGAGATTGAGGACGCTTGTCTCACAATGATTTCTTAATCTAACTTTGCTAATGTAAGGTGAGAGGGGAAACATAATGTTCATCTTACATTAAAACAAGACATGGTCAAGTATCTCCTCCTGAAGACGCCTCCAAATACAGAACTGTCGCCGGAGCTGCTGTCCGCGCTCTGAGTCCACAGTGAGAAGTGGTGAAGAGACACTGGCAGGCTGCCGTCAGCTGGCCGCTTCTCAGCTGCTAGTTCGAGACCCACAATTTCTTCACCTCGAAATGAAAGCACTCTGTCTCCCTGTGCGGGGCACTTTCCAGTGGGTGGCCTCTGTATGGTGCCTCCAGCAGTAACAGGCCCCCTGCCCAAGTCGGCCCCGTCTTTCTTGGAGTTCATCGTCACTGTTGCCCCAGGTGTGGTCTTTGTTCTGAAGGGGGCCATTTTCTTTTTTCAGTGCTGTCTGATCACAGCTTAGATATTACCAGCACAGTGATTAGAACCACCTCTCTCCTCATGTAGAGTCTAAGCTGTCTCAGAGAAAAGCTTTCCATTTGTGAAAAGAGAAATACAATTATTTCAACTGAAACTGAGAAACAGATGGTAAAGTTAATAGAGGCTACCCAGAAAATATGACCTGTACAGTCTTAGGGTGGTAATGGCAAACCAGAGCTTTCTAATTTGTCACTCATATTTTGTGGCAATTATGTGTACTATGTTAACATAGCCCCTAGCCTGAGGAATTACCATGTGTATAATCAAGAGACCTATTGTTACACATAGCATTCCAGAAATACTGCTATGTTGTCCTGTTCCCTTGAACAAGAATGAAGACTAGCTTTGCAATTCCTCATATTATTAAAAAAACAAAACACCCCAGCCTTACAAATAGACTAGTTCATTGTCATACAGTTCAGTGGTGAAGGAATCGCTCTAAGCAACTATTACCAAAAATAGCGATACCTATTAACATTCCCCTACTTGCAACTGAGGACCAGAGCTAGAAGAGAGAGCTGTGTGATTTTTTGACCAACACTTTCTTTTAAATATGTGAGAGACCATTTAATCTTTTTTGTTTTCAAATTTAGAAAGATACCCCTTAGTGTTATAGGTTCAGGTCTCATCACCAAAAATATTCTTTTTTCCCACATAAGGTAATTCACTCTAAAAATCTCTCATTTGATGAGCAAAAATAAAATACATGAGGGGCTGTGTATGTCAACCCCTCATACTCATTTCATGTCTTTCTATGTTTGGAAATTGTGTTCTCTGCTCACTAATTTCAGAGCATAGATTTATTACCACTGCAGCAGCGCTTTCGCATCTATGACCTTCGCGAATGCAACCCAGATGCGTGTCCAGATGCTGCTGCACCTGGTTGAAGCCCAAACGCCATCTCCGCCTCTCTCTTGTCGTAGCCGGGCTGTCCCGCTAGAGGGCAGCACCTCCCAAGCGATCGGGGCCTGGGGCGTCAGGAGTTTGGAACACAGCTTCAGCCCAAGGACGCCGGAGGGGCACAAAGGCGCGCTAATGAAAATTAGTCACGGATCTCTATTGTCCATATAAAGTAAAGGCAGTCAGATCTGAAAGCATATTCTGGAGGGGTACAGGAAATAACACTTTTTTTAGAGCAAAGAAACCAGCTTGGATGCGTGTTCTGAGGCTCCATCCATTCTCTCCCTATTGCAGAGCCCTCCCCGGCGCCAACCCTGCAGCCTGCTTGGTTTTGAAATGCCGAGGGCTTTTGGAGCCGGTCATAAAGCAGGTGTTAAGGCTCCTGTTTAATGGAGAGCCTACTTGTTAATCTTTGAAATGTTCGGGGAGGTCAGTTCCCACTCTTCTTCTGTCTCTGGATATTTTTGGAGGGTGGCCTGGGCCGTGAGAAAATGTCAGGCCACCTTATAAGGCCGCGTCTGGCCCCGAGAATGCTTTCTGCAGCCTGTCCAGTACACCCTGTGGGTGTGAGTGAACTTGACTCTTGGACTGTGGGTTTTCTCACAGATTTAGAATGCTTCTGCTCATGCCACGGATTATTCTCACTCTTTAACAGGCTTAAGGTCTTCTGGTGTCTTAAATGACACCAATTTTGGACATACCAACTAGATAACCGAGGGCATATGAAATCCTCAACAACCACCCTTGGGTGACTGTGCTGGGCCAATGGTAATAGTCTACTGCGAGTGGTTTGTTTATTTAACTAGCGTGTGTCACAGTGAAATCCACAGAACATTAGTTCTGAGTGATGATGGGGGTGTGGGGGAAGGGGAGGTGGGATTCTGTAGATTAAAAAGTTGAAACAAAATTTGTTTTCTCTCCTGCTACACTTTTCAGATCTTTTTGCATGTGAATGCAGTTTGTGAGTCTCCAAGAGAGGGGGTGCCAGTGCAAGATTTTCCAAAGCTATATTTGACCTTTATCCTTGAAATATCTTCAGGGCTAAGGCTCCTTGAACACCTTGAAAAATACTGATCTGTTGGTGGGAGCTTTCCCCATCGAGGAACGTGAACCCATCCGGGGGCGGGGCGGGGGGGGGGGGAGGACAAGAGATGGGGGCTATCCTGAGATCTGGGGAGATTTCCTTCTGTTTTGGGTTTTGTTTTTAATAAACCACCGTGATCAAATAGGTTATATGATTATTAGAGGAAGAGCTTAGATTAAAGTGTCAGCAGCCCTGGATGGAGTCTACCATTTGCTTCTTTCTAGTGGATGAAAAGGTGTCTCCCAGGAGATGTGAGCGCGTCTGTCTGAGAACACCCGGCTGGGACCGGCAGCCCCCTAAGCTGGGGTCAGTCCAGCTGCCACTCCCCCTGTGCGTACACCCCAGTTTCTGAACACAGACTAAGTGCCTACTGTCAGAGCCCCTCACTCAGGCTCGTGTCCTCCTTGAGGCTCGTGGTGTTGGGGGACCGTCTTCCACACTTCACGCACATTCCCAAATCTCACCAGGTGGTGGCTGCTTTGTCCTGGTGTGCCCTGTCATCTGACAAGACCTTAGAGTTCCTTTTTTTCTGGGGCATGTCCTCCTCATGTCAGCTCACCACGTAGACCCTTGTGAACCAGAGAAGCTATCACTCCCACTGTGCAGAGGAAATTGAGGCCCCAAGAGGGCACAGGACTTCCCCGGGACCACACAGACTCAGAGCTGGGGCTGGCTCTCTGCCCCCTGCCAGGGCAGATCCGGGGCTGTGCCCTGCTTTCTTCTACCCTCACCCATCCCATGGCTTTGCTGAAGCTTCCAGCTCTCTTACTCTGTTCCCCATCCTTCGATGTTCCCCAATCTCCCTTTCCCATGACCCCTCAACCTTCCCCATCTGCCCCCTCCTGCCAGACTCCACCATTCTTCTCAAAGCTGTCACAAGCCTCCTTGTCCCCTTGCCTTCCCATTGTACCCTCGTGGCAAAACCCCAAGCTGGGATCAGTCCAGCTGCTACCCTTCCCTGAGTCTCTCACCCTTGGGCTGCCTGCCTGGCACACTGTCCATGATTCCCTTTAAACATCATCCTCCTTAAACCTCTGCCTCGCTCTCAGCCCAGGATAGCACCCCCAATTTCACAGAGAAAACAGCCATCACAGCAATTCCTTCAACTTCCTGTCACCAAATCTATAAACTTGCCTGCACTGGCTCCTCCTTTCCTTTTCCTTCTGTTAGAACAGCAGGGCTGACCCTCTAGCCAAAGCTAATTCCTCCCTTGTGCTCTGGATGTTTCAATCTTTCCCGCCATGAGGGACCTCAGTCTTGCCATCTGATCCTCTCTGTACTTCCTCTTTGCCAGCCTTTCCCCTCAAGTACCTCCCCATCATGGCCTTGATGTGTACTCCACTCCTTCCACCCTCTCTCCTCCTGTTCTCTGGAAGGGTGACCATGAGCACTTCTCTATTCTCACCTCCCACCCTCTTCCCATCTCACCAGTGCCTGGCCCTTCCTATCATGCCAATGACACTGCTCTGATCAAGGTCACTAGTGACCTCCTTGTTATGAAATCCAGTGCACACGTTTTAGTCTTTGTCTTATGGTTGAAACTGGGGCGCCATCCTGCTGGATGTTAGAAATAATGGTATGGTTTGGTAGGAGACTAGGGAGTCCAGAAATATCCACCCCTGGTCCAGAACTCTCCTTTCTCCTCCATGCACCCCTACTGAAGGTCTATGCAAAAGAAACAATGGCCAACCCGCCAACAAGAAGCGTAATGGTTAACTTACACTAATGGCTTCAGCCCCAGGGGAGGGCTCTGGTAAGCTGGGCAAAATCACATAGAACACTCCTGTTTCCCAAACTAGTAAGAGGTAGTAGCTCACAGTAAAGGAAATTGTGAGGTCTGCTCAGCTCGCCTCCCACCCCACCTCACCACATTCTTCTCCATCCCAGCACTTAGGTCTCACCATGGCGATAGGGAGAAAGGCTCACCGAAACACCATCAGCTCCAGGGAGGAAATACTCAAAGACTGAATGAATACATGTGCCGCCATGTTGGCATCAGGCTGGCCTCAGCTGGGGGAGGCCTAGGCTGGGAAGGACAGGAAGGCATCTGAGGAGAGAAAGAACAGACCCTGCTCTGCTTGCCATGAAGCTAGAAGGACCGGAAGAGAGACCCACAACCCTTCACGCCGACCTCTTAAGGCCTCTTGGCCCCACTCACTCTCACTAGCAGATGTAGCTCCACCAGAATCTTGAAACTGAGCGTTAAGGTCAGTATTCCTCCTCCCTGGGGAGGAGCCAAGACATCCTTGGGGAAACGAAAAGGGACCTTGGAATCCTTCCCAGGAAGCCAGCATCTTTCTTGAAATGATCTTTGCTCTCGACAGCCTGCTCTGCTAGTTTTCTCCTGCCTTCCTGAACAACCTCCTCAGTCTCCTCTGCCTACCCCTGACTCAGAGCTTCCCAACCTCGAGTGCATCGAGTCACCCAGGGTGCTTGACAAAATCAGATTACTGGGCTACCCCAGACCTACTGAGTCTGGATCGCTGGAGAGAGCTAAGGGGTGTGTTCTCTCACAAGCCCCAAGGGTGACTGATGCATTGGCTTATGGAGTGATTTCGAAGAACGTTGCCATAAGGGCTCCTGAACCTGAGTGTTCTTTCCGACTCTTCACTTCAAACCCGAGGCCCCTGACCAGTGGTCCCCGGTGCCGATCTGGCCCATGGACATGTTTTGTTTGGCCCACATCATATTGGATTTTTTAAAATTCAATCAGGGGCTGGCCGCGTGGCTGAGTGGTTAAGTTCACGCGCTCTGTTTCAGCAGCCCAGGGTTTCTCCAGTTCAGATCCTGGGCGCGGACATGGTACTGCTCATCAGGCCATGCTGCGGCGGCATTCTGCATAGCACAACCAGAGGGACCCACAACTAAAATATACAACTATGTACTGGGGGGTTTTGGGGAGAAGGTGAAGAATAAGAAGGAGGAGGAGGATAAAAAAGGAGATTGGCAACAGATATTAGCTCAGGTGCCAACCTTTAAAGAAAAAAGTTCAATCAGTTGCCAATACTAAAATTAAGAGATGTCATGCAACCGTCTAAGAGAAATCAGAAGATGAGGCAGCAGGAGTCCACATCCCCGTATGTCAGGCATCGTGAGAACAGCGAGGGCTGTCCCCTTGGATTGAGTGCTAGGGAAGGGATTGAGCTCAAGCACCAAGGCCACCTGTCCAGAGACTGCGGGTCACCCCTCCCTGCCCAGCCAGGCCCATCAGGCATCTCGGCAGGAGCTGGAGAGGAAAAGCATGGCTGCCATGGCTTCTGGTTCTCTCCCCATGCTGCCAGCTGCCGGGTTCCAACTTGAGCCTGCCTCCATGCAGAGCTCTTCTATCCCCACTGGGGTAGCCTGTAAGCACCCTAGGTTCAGCCTATCCGAAATGAAACTCATCCTCTCCTCCCCCACGGCAAATCTCTTCCTCCTCCCCCTGCCCTCCAGTCTGCCCCACCTCGCGGAATGGCGCCCCATCCACCAGTTGCTCCAGCCAAGAACCTGAGAGTCATCTTCCCTCTTCTTCTCCCTCCTGGCCCTCGCTTAATTTTTAATCAGCTTCTAAATCCTGTTGATTCTATCTGCTGAGGGTCGGTTGAATCTATCACATGCCTCCTCCGCTGCCTCCTCTCCTGCCCTCACCACCATCTCAGCTGGACAGCAGCGGAGCCTCCTAACTGGTTCTCAGCATCCGCTCTTGCCCTCCCCGCAAATCCACTCTCCGTGCAGCACCCAGAATAGCCTTTTAAAAAGAGAGACTGGCAGGAAACTTATCAACAAATGACTAAATTGGGTAGTTTCAGATACTGAGAAGTTCTCTGAGGAAGCTTAGAAAGGCAATGTGTTAGGAGGGGCTGGGCCTGCTGCTTTGGCTCCAGCACTGGGGCGTGACCTCTCTGAGGACACGTAGATGTGGGACTGGAACTAGATCCTATGGATCCCAACGCTCACAGTGGTTTCCCTTCGCCATGCTGCCTCCCTGTTTTTTGGAGCATGGGGACATTGGTGGGGGGCCGGGGGTTCTTGTAGGATGAAGGTCATGTGGGTTCCCCGCCTAGGCAGCTTCTCAAAGGGCACAGCTGCTGGCTCCTTGGAGACTTTTAGTCCTCACTGTGCCCTTGGGGTACCCTTGGACCAGGCTCCTGGAGAAGCCCAGTGGGTGCATGGAAGGTCAAGGTCCAAGTACTCCAGGATGCAGCACCCTCCATGGCGCCTCCAGTCTGCAAACCGGGCATCTGAGCTCCAAGCTTTTCCCAGGACTCAGCCCTTTCCTCGGGCACTTCTCATTAGCAAAGCTGCTGACAGCCGAGAGTCTGGTTACAAGGAATTCTCGCAGGCCTGCAGGTTGCTTGTCTGCAGCAGCCCTGGGCCAGAGTGTCTTCCCCAGGGCTGGGCTGAGCCAGGCCCTCAGCATCCAGGGTGCACAGGTGTGCACCCACATGCCAAGGGCATCTCGACCACAGTCTAAGGCCTACTTCAGATCAATGTTTTATCTGGATCATCTCTGCCTCTTTTCCCCACCATGAGGACGGCTAATCAAGCCCCTACTCTCCCTGAAAGCTCCAGGCACCGATCACGGGCTGCCAGAGCCTTGGGCTGCTTCACTTCATGTTCAAAGTCAGGAGGAGGTGAGCAGCCCCACCTGCTCCCGGGAAGACTGTCGTTGAACACCCCCCATACCTTCCCAAACCTCCAGCCCACGTCATACACGAGGGAACCATGACATATCAGAGCTGGAAGGCAACTCAGACTGGCATCGTCTCCTCCAGCCCCCACTTGTCCAGAAACCGATGCCAAGGAGAGAAAGGGACAGAGCTGGTCTCCTGCAGAACCGGACCACTCCTCATCCACCTCCCGCAGGCTGTAGGATGGCCCTGCAGGGCACTTCTGGGTGCGCAATGAGGGGATTTCATGCTTCTCCAGGGACCTGAGCATCCTACCAAGGAAGACAGAGCCTCTGCAGCCCACACTGCCATTTCAGGTGTAGACTTTCAAGGAGATTGTAGAATCGGGGGAGACGGACCCCTCTCAGGCCCTGGGGAGGGTGTCGTGGCTACTGCCCATACCCGGCAGCTTAGAGGACGCAACCAAGGGCCTCTGTGCCAGGCAGCCCTTCGAGGGCTAGGGGCAACAGGAAGAGGGAAGTCTGCCCTGGGGCTCAAGTAGCCGCATCTGGCCGCGGAAGCCCTGTGGTTGTATGGCTTAACCCCAGCCTAGGAGGGCTTCCTGGACTTCCTACAGGTGTTTACTCAGGAATGAAAGTCTGGGGGCTCCTTCCAGAAGTCCCAGCTCCTGGCATCAGCCCCTCGCCCCCTGTCGGAGAAGTACAGGCTGGGATGCAGCCTGCAAGTGTGGCATCCATGGGCTCCCCAGCCTCCCATCAGGAATCTCCACTCAGAGCCAGGCAGCTGTTGGCTTGCCTGGTATATTTAGAAAAGTCAGGCTCTGGTTGCTCCCTGTTCCCTTGCGAAGTGTGAACTGCACCCATCACATGGAAATGTGATTCACTTCTCAGCAAGCAGGCTGAGCTGCCTCCCACCGCCTCCGAGCAACTCTCCCTCCCTGCCCCGCTCAGCCCTCGCGCAACCGTGTCCTCACGTCTTCCGCGTGGGGCTGAGGGCTCTGGCAACCCCGTGACGGTGGAGAGCTGGTAGAGGCACCTGCACGGCCAAAGGCAGAATCTCTTTGCATCTTATGGCAGCAATGCATTGGTCTTACTTAGTCTGTTTCTTTTCTTTCTGGAAATCTGGACGCTTTCTTCCTCACAGCCTCACATCCTTGAGTTCTCAGCACCTCCCCACCCTGCACACACACACACCCCTGCTCCTCTTGTGGTCTTCAGAAGCCCTGGAGAAGCTCTAGGTCTCGTGGTGAGACCCTTATGGGAACAAGTGCCCTAAAGCGGAGGTTGGACCCTGGCAGCCTGCAGGCTGAACATGACTTTTTTTTCCTTTTTCTAAAATGATATTCTAATTTGTTTTCATTACCACCGTTTTTAAATTGAGAGTTCACATTTTAAAAAATTAATTCCCTGATTCTCTTGAAAAAAAGACCTGGAACTCCAGCAGCCCTGAGCCCCAATCCTACAGGGCCCATGGCGGGTAGGGGGCTGCCCCCTTTCAACAGGCGGGTTCTCCGGGTTGCCCACCGTGTGTCCATTTGTATTCCCTGCCTGAGTGCTGGAGGGTCTGGCTGTATAGCCCCACATGTCCAGGGTCCCCTACTACTGCAGGTCTATACCTGTATGAACCTATGTGTAGCCGGTATAAAACAGGTACGTACCCCACGCTGTAAGGACAGGAAGGAGCAGTGGTTTCTCCCTTTCTTCCTTTAATTTCGCACTCTTCACGTCCCTCAGTCTCCAGAGGTTGTCTCCTTTTCCCTCTCCACCCCTCTCTGATGCCCTATATTGTTGGCTTGTGTGGTTCCATTTTTGCCGAGCACCAGCCTCCCCAGCCCCTGCCTGGCTCCTTGCAGACGGAGCATCTTGGAGCTTCAGACTCAGGCCTGAGTTTGATTCCTGCTCCACTTCCTGCCCTCACCACTTCCCTGAGCCTCTTTTACGTAAGAGATAGGGACAAATCATGCCGAGTTGGTAGGGTTGTGTGAGAGTTAAATGAGTCGTTGCTCAGCCCACGAGATGGTCAGAGGGAGCTGAGTCTGTTCCGGTGGAGAACGGAGCAGGGGCTGCGGTTGCCTCTCCAGGAGCTGCAGGAGCCGCAGGCACTTCCCCACCTCGTGGTCCCAGGAAATAGTCCAAGTGCACAGGCTGCTCCCCAGAGGCCCAGAGGTGGCGGTGCCTTTACCCTCTCAGGGCAAGAACTCCTTTAAATGACAGTTTTCACTTGGTTGAAGGAGACTGGTCAGGCCCAGGCTGGGCTCAAACCCAGGAGGCCAGGCCAGTGGGAAAAGCCTGGGCCTCAGGCTCTGCTTTCCCCTCCTTCCTCCAAATTACCAGCTCCGAGGCTGCCCCAGCCCAGGGCCACAGGCGCATCTGCCCCTGGCCTTCCAGCTGGAACCCAGTCGCAGGTCTGAAGGAAACCAGCAGAGGAGGCCTGGTTGCTTGCACCCCAGGACCAGGGGCGCTGCCAACCCCTCTCCTCCTTCTGGGAGGCACCAGAAGGTGAAAGAGCATTGGACTTTGTAAAGGACCGAGTCACAAAGAGTCCCCCCGCCACTCTCCCCCTCCCTGCCTCTCACTGGTCCCCACGTCCTTCTCTGAGCAGTGAGGGGGTGAACTCTGGGAGCTGTCAGGCAACCCCCTGGCCCTGACACCATGTGATGTGGTTGAGTGGAAAGGAGGAATCCTATGTTCAAGAGGTGCTCACGTGACATCAAATCCACAGGTGCAGGAGGAAAAGCTGACAGTACGGAATAAAAGGTGCAAATCAAGAAAGGCTGATCGGAGGCTTTAGGGGGAGAGAAAGGCCTGGGGCAGAAGCGATCTGGTCCTTGCTCAGCACCCCAAGTCTCCCTAGGGTGTCATCTGCCCTCAGGCAACACTGATGGTATTACCATGATGACAATGTTGCCAGGGGACCCAGAAGTATGGAAACCCAGAGACACATCACCAAATGCAGAGTGACTCTCCCTGTGCAGCCCTAAGGCCTGCGTGACCCATGAAGAGTAACAGTACCTAATACCGCTCAGCACTTACGGTGTGCCACAGACTGCCCATATTTTTTTTACAAATATTAACCCGTGTATTTATTCCAACAAGTCTACAGTCAATCCTGTTAGACTCCCATTTTACAGAGAATGGAACTGAGCCACAGAAAGGCTAAGTAACTGGCCCTGGGTCACTTGGCAGGTGAGTGGCAGAGCCTGGATACAAACCCAGAGAGAGTTCCGGAACCTGCACTCGTCATCACTACACTGATGATATTGCTTTTACTTTCGCTCCAAGGCCGTGGTGCTCCACGCTGAGCACTCAGTCCCGCTCTCACCATCTGAAATCATCCGCAGCTGCAGCCGCTCCACGCTGGGTACCAGTGAGCGCCACGTGATGCAGCAATAGGCAAGTGCCTGGAGCTGGAACGTCGTGGAGAACCCCTCTCATCTTCAAGCCAGTCTCTCCACCACACAGAGACAGTAAGGGACTTTGTCCCTTTGTCATCACAGAGAAACATAAAGCAACCACTCAAGTGCCCACAAAGTGACGACGTCCCCACGTCTCTCTTCCCCATTTTTGTCATCCTGCTCAATCCTAGCAAAAAGGATTTCACTCTAGGGCCTGAGGCAGCTCCCTCTGCCCCTGCAGCCTGGGGCGTCTTCCCTGGAGACTGGCAGGCTCCTTCAGCCCCCTAGAGACATCAGTCCCACATTCACAGAGGAACATTCCCAGAAGCCGACACCACGGAGCCAGGCTGCCTTCGTGCTGGGACCCTAGCAGGAGTGTAGTAGTTACCCTGGGTGAGGAAGGCGTGCCAGGAGGGGCTGGTAGATGGAGAACATAAACAAAGAAAAGAGAAATCAGCTCGGATTCTGCCTGGCCAGGAGTCTGGCAGGTCCCCCCAGCCCTGCAGAGCTCCTGCACTGGGCCCTCCACACTCCTGGGGAGGAATCCCCTCGAGAGCCTGGTGGTGCTGCCCAGGGTGCCCATGGGCTTCCTGAGCCCAGCATGGCCCTGTGTGAGCTCCCTCACTCTCGCCCTCAGGGGCCCAGGGACAAGTGGTTTGATTCTTTTCCACAAGCCCCCCTAAACCTTGCCCTCCCTCATCCTTTTGGGTTCCCCAGGCCTCGGTTGTTTCTCCTGTCTCCCATCAGAGTGCCATGTCCCCATGCTGTAGCAAGACCTGACTTCCCCAGGAGAAGCAAACCAGTCCCCCAGCCCTCTCAGAGCATTAGGATACAGGAAGGAGGGAGAACACAGTGGAGTCATGGAGCCACGCCCCTTGCCTAACCCCCCAGAAGGTTCAGCCTGCCCCACGAGAAGCCCTTTTCCTCTGAAAGCCCCAGGAGTCTGCTGACCCCTGATGTTGGAAGTCGGGACGAGCCTGCCCAGTGAGTTTCCCTTCTTCCAGACAGGACGGAGGAGCAGGTTTACTGCTGGTGGGGAAAGCGGAGTGAACACTCTCCAAAGCGGGGGCACAGTCTCCACTTAGGGGCTCTGTCAGCCTATAGGACTCCCTGCACTGTGACCACATGGCCTGCCCACCTTTGAAGCCAGGCTGTTCCTGGTGGGCTAGGCATACACCAGAAGGGACAGCAATGCTTGGACCAGGTTCCCTGGGTCAGCCGATCGCTATCCCAATGAAGAGGGTAGCCTTACCCTTCCTTGATGTGGATCTGAAGGACTTCAGGGGGGCTGGGGGAGAAAACGGGGAGATCGCTCACAGTGACTCAAGCCAACAGGTGTCTGGAGGAGAGCTTGTATATTACAGGCTGAGATCAAGCCACAGTAGGGCCAGGTGGCTCCAGACGCTCACAGGGAGAAGCCTTACTGGCCTCTTCCAGCTTCTGGGGGCTCCAGGTTTCCTGGGCTTATGGCCACACACCCTGTTCCTCTGTCCTCACAGGGCCTTCTACCCTGTGTCTCTGTGTCTCAAATCTCCCTCCTTTTCCTTCCTTTCATAGGAACATGAGTTGTTCACTAAGGGCCCACCCTAAATCCAAAATGACCTCAACTCAAGATGAGATCATAATCTCATTTAACATCTTAAAATGAGATCTTGATCCTTAATTATATTTGTAGACATTACTTCCAAATAAGGCCACATTTGCAGGCTAGGACTTGAACATATCTTTTTGGCGGACACCGTTCAACCTACTACACTCAGTTCTCTCATCTATAAAATGGGGACAAGAGGAGCACCTGCCTCACAAGGCTGTGAGGATCACCAGGGTTCGTACCCTCCAGCACTTAGAGCGGTGCCTGGCCTGTCGCTCATCCTTCAAGATGCCCCTCAATGGAACTTGCTCTGAGCCCCAGCCCCTTGCCCCTCCCCCAACAAAGCCACTGCCTGCACAGCTGCTTCCGCGGCCTCTATAGACCCTCCAGCTTTATCCCGGGGCCTTTATGAGCAGGGTGGAGCTGGTTTCCTCTGCCAGCCCACTGGCTCCTTTAGATAAAAAGCTCCATCATGTTCATCTCTTTTTTAAAAAAAATAACCGTTTTGAGTCATACGAAAGTATCTTGGGTCACGGGCAATAATGTGTGTATAGAGGCATTGCAGAGCAAATATATCTCATTATCATAAGCCCAAATGTTTCCTGGTTTTCTCCTGACCATTTGATTGGTCCCTTTCCCCCTTGTCTCCCCAGCATCCAGGCCAGAGCCTGCCACATGGGGGTGGGGCACAGATAGGTGATAAATGGAAGGAGGAAGGCAGCCTGAAGGTCGGAGCAGAAATCCAGGAGCAGGGGAAGGGGACAATTGGGGGACACAATGGGTCCTGAGGGGGTGACAGGACCTTGGAAGAAAGGCCCTGGGGCCGGGGGCGGGGGTGCAACTGTGGTACAGCAGTGAATGCCAGCAGTTGAGAGGGATGACATGGGACCTGGCATCGAGGTAACTCCCAGCCTGGATCCCTGACACATCCTGGAGAGCTAGCCAGACAAGAGAGGCCTGCTGTCGCCACTGGCTCGGCCACGTAAACGGCACATCAGTGACTTCTGTTTTTGTGGCCTGTTTACTATATGACTAATTACCATGTAACATCACAGCAGTTATGTATATAATTATGTGGCAGATTAATTTGTTATAAGCTTCATTTAATTATATGGCTGAACTCTGCTTGCTAAGTCTCTACTACCCCAAAACAAAAACAAAACACAACAAAATTCGAAGGCCCTTTGCTCCCCTCTGCGTTCACAGTTGGAGAAGGCAGATAGGACCCGGCCCGGCCTCTGTGGTGGAAGTAGGTTCCCCAGCTGGAGGCGCCACTATGGCTGTCGTGGAGAACTGTCTTGTACAGAGCCCTTGCTGTGCGGGGTTGAGGGTCTCAGACGCTCTCGCCCGGCACAGCAAGCCGGCTAATGCCCATTTAACATGCACGCTGGTTGGGCTCCTCTAAAGCCTTGAATGGGGTCGGTTCCCTCTACTTCCCTGGGCTCAGGGAGGGGTCATCCAGCTCCAAAGCTGGGATATGGCTGGGATGACCTCAGAGCCCCTCCTGGGTGTCTGAGTTCACTCAAAGTGGGTCTGTCCTGCTCCTACCCCCATAGCCCCTGCTCTGGCCAGTGACTTGACTACTAGCCCGCTGGTTCTTCACCTCTGGCTTCCTCACGTTTTCTCGTCCCTTCTCTGTCTCTCCTGTCCCTGGTTTCTACAGTGACAAGTACCATAGAAATGCTGACGGACTCCTCAGTTTCCAGCCAGAGAGCCAAGCTGGGAAGAGGCAGGAAGCCACAGAGAGAACAGCCAGCCAAGATGTGTGGCAGAGCCGTGACCCTGACATTTTCAGGGGACAGAGGAGACCCCTGTGGAACCCCTGCCAGATCTCTGCAGGACCCAGCCTGCCCTTTCAGTCCATTCCGACTGTGGAAGTTCTTTCTCTCATCCAGCCTCACTCTATCTTCTCATATTGTCAGTCTCTCTCCTCAGTGAGATTAACCCACAGCCCATCAGCATCCTTTGAGGAAGCCCTTTCGGAGACCTGGAGGTCTTGATCCACTCGCCCCACTCCCACTCCACTCCTGCCCCCAGCCCTCACATGCCAAGGCCTTCTCAAGACTGCCTGCTCTTAGATCCTTCCGCGATAGCAGTACGGGTAGCTAACACTCATGGGGCACCGTGGCCACGGTCCCCACCAACGCTTTCAGACCTCGTCTCACTTGCTCTTCCGGTGGTCCCATGGAGTAGGTGCTGTCATTACCATCACTGTTCCACAGAAGGAGAGAATGAGGCACTGAGAGGCTGAGGAACTTGCTCAGGACACAGCTGGTAAGTTTGGAGGCAGGATTTGAAACCACGTTTGTCCTGTTCTAGATTCCATGCTCCTAACCTCTACATGATAGCACCTCCTCTCCTATCACCCATTCAGCAAATATTGGCGAGCATCTTCGAGGCCAGACCCTGTGCTGGGTGCTGAGGTTGGACCCGCAGACAAGGCGGAGATGGACGGGCCCTGGTGGAGCTTACACCCAGGCCCACCTGGCACCCGTGTGCAAGCTTTGTTCTCCTGGAGCTTTGGGAGGCCTGACATGGGCTGCGGGTGGGGTGGGAACCGGTAGCCCCAACTCCATTCCCAGCCGAAGAGGCACGTTATTTGGGATGACCAGCTCGCCACACAGCAAGCTTCGGGCAAGGTGCCACTGTTAGGCCTCACAGCCTCACTGGGCAGTCTCCCATCCCCTAAGCTTGAACATCAGCTGGGCCTTCCTCCTGCTGGGTTGGCCCTCCTGGGGGGCAAACCTCCCCCAACATCCTTCCCTTTGGTTTCTTCAACCCGACATGTTCCAGCTAGAAAATGGGACTGCAACGCTGACTGACTCTCCCATCTGCTGCCATCCCACCTGAGGGGAACCTCACCAGTCAACAGGGCTACATCTGTGGGCTGCTGAAAGGCAGACAGAAATACTGGGGAGCGGGGGCTTGACTGTGCCCAGGCAGGCCTACCTTCATCCCTGCAGAGGAGCTGGGGGACCTGAGGCAGAGAGAAGTGATGCTCCCTTCCCCTAAGAGCTGCCTGCTGTAGCCCAAGGGGCTCCCATGGGAAGGCAGGAGGCTCTCTCTGCTGACCCAAGGGCTCTGCAGACCCAGCCACCCTGGGAGGGGTAGGGGAGAGAAGGATCGGCCTGGACCCTGACCCAGCCCTGGTGAGGACTTAGCTAAGGAAAGGACTACCTCTCCTTGAGCAATTACTGTGTATCAGACCCTTGACATACCCTGGGAGAAGAGATGTTTTCATTCCACTGATAAGAACACTAAATCTCAGAGAGGTTAAATAATTTTGTTGAGGTCACACAGTGAGCAAACGATAGTTCTATCTAACAGGTCTAACTCCAAAGTCGATGTCCTTTCCAGCACACCAGATAGCCTCCTTTAGGAGCCAGAACCAGGGAACACAGCTTCCAGAGGCCTCCCCACTCCTCAGAGAAAAGGAAAAAACCCATACACATGGAGGAGCTTCCATGTGTTATGGTCCCTATGCAGCCACATAGGGACAGGCCAGTCAGCCCCAACCTTCCTCAAGTATCCTCAGTGGAGAGATGCCCCAAAAAGTGGAAGGTGATGGCTCATGAGCCACACCCTCACCATATCCCCACCACGTCCCCACCCCCATGATGAGGGGCTGCTCTGCTCTCCAGGCAGCTTTCGCCCGAACCACAGTCCCAGGATGGCAGGGACTTCTGACTTCCCACTAGCCTGAAGCCGCCCCATCTCTCTGAAGGTGGGTGTCCAGCAGGGGATGAGGGGAAGATTACCCCTGAGCAGGCAGCGCTTCTCAAGTGTGGTTAGGGGGCAGCATCTACCTCACTGAAATCCTGGATCTGGATTATGGGGGGTGGGGCCGGAACCTGTGTTTCCACAAGCACCCAGGTGATTTCGATGCACCCCGGAGTTTGAGAAGCATGAACCAGTGGACAAGCCAGGAGCTAATCCAGATCGTGAGACAACTGAGGGAGTGAATTCATTAATGCAGAGGTTGGGAATAAGCTCAGAGCACACTGTACGTCCCCACATGCGTGCATCAGAAGGAAAGGCCACCGTATGGCTCCCTCTCTGGGATAGGGGGCCTTCTGCCGCAGGGATCCTTGTCCCTCCACCTGGTGAATTATTCCTTCTCTTTCAGGTTTTCTCTCTAACATCACTTCTCAAGGAAGCCCACCCCAGGAACCCCTGGGTCCAGTCCCCCGCAACTGCTCTTGTGCTCTGTATTTCTCCTTCCCAGCCCTGGTACAGGTGTTACCAAATGTGCGTGCAGTTTGTAGGTCAGGCTCTGTGTCAAAGCTCCAAGAGGCAGGGATTCTCGCCTTGTCCACAGCTGTATCCCCAGCATGCGCACTGTGTCTGGCACATAGTAGGCACTCACGGGTATTTGTGGAAAGCATAACTCAGGTTGGAAAGCTGAGAGGAGTAAGCTCAGGTAGAAGGAAAGAAATGTGGGAAATAGACCGTGCCCTGTGGTTTGCAGGGCCTGTCCCCATGCAGGAATTGCTCAGCCCACATAGGAATTTCACAGGGCCTTGGGAGCCTCTTGTAATGGAATCATCTCCTCTACCCCCAGCCCTGGTAGGACAGTTGCTCCCTGCATCCAAGCTCTTCTGTCCTCAAACATCCCTGCAAATGCAAGTTGCTTAGTTCTCCTCCTGTATTGCTCATGACAACAATGTGTGCTCTTTGCTGTTAGGGAAGTTCTTCTTTGAGTCTGACTCCTATGTTTCTTATGCTTTTTTTTTTTTTTTTTTTTTTGCTGAGGAAGATTCACCCTGAGCTAACATCTGTGCCAATCTTCCTCTGTTTTGTATGTAGGCTGCCACCACAGCATGGCCACCAACAAGTGGTGTATGTCTGCACCCGGGAACCGAATCCAGGCTGCCAAAGCAGAGCATGCCAAACTGAACCACTAGGCCATAGGGCCAGCCCCTTCTATGCCATTTTTATCCCCCTTTCCCTCTCCTCTTGAACACAGACTCTAATAATATCAGAACTAGACAAGAGCTTAGAGATGACCAAGAAAGTAGCTTTCAAGTCTTTGTTTTTTCTAAGCAGGAAAATCCCTTTTTCAAAAAATCAGAACCTGAATCCTAAAATGTGAGGCCAACAAAAGGGGAGCAGCTTGGATTGATATAGGGGTGGGAGCTCTCCCAAGGCATCCCCAGGAGCTCCAAGGAACCCAGTTTTAAAACCAATGGTCAGATTCAAGTCTGACACTTTGTGGCCAAGAAAATCCAGAGAAGTGAAATGATCTGCCCCAGCCAGGACCACACCCAGGGCTTTCCTGTTCTGAAGTTCACAGCCAACGTTGTTGGACCTCAGTGACAATGGCAATGTTTGGTCCTCTGCAGTTGTGCTTTGTAAAAAGTATGTTCAGGTGTTACTTGGGGGCTATGTGTTTTGTCTTTTCTCCTTTGTGATGGCACTTAATATGCCAAAAAACTCAACAAGAAATTGGCAAAGGAAGTTATACAAACATATTTCACAAATCTCCAGATCTTTGAACAAAGATGGTGATCACATTTTCCCAAACATTTCCACAAAAGGCTGCAGAGTAAGGCCCATCTTTTTTGTGTTATTTCCTTATTTATTTCTTTTGGAGTGCGTTTTGAGCACAAACCATGCCATCGTAAGAAAGAGCCAATTGGATTGAGAAATGGTGGCATCCTTTGTGCTGGGACTCATTAAGTCTCTCAGCCCCAGGGACCTGGAGATTTTCATGGAACCTATTTCCTTCTAGGGATTGTTAACATAATACCCTAATTGGAGCACTGAGGGTCCTATTAGCGGCCAGCTCAATGCTCTGAGAGAGCACACTTCCAAGGACAAGGGGAAAGGTCTAGCCTTCCTCTTGGATTTCCCATGAACCACACCCTCTCTACCCCACACTCTCACCCTGCCCTCCACCTTCTGCCGGCTCTCAGACCCCAGAGCAGAGGAGTGTGATATATCTCAGGGGAGTGGGGTCAACAGGGGCTGGACTGTACCAGCACTGACGGGTCACCCATCTTCCATGTGCCACCCTTAGGATATTAGTCAATAGAGTCATACTGTGGATGCCATTGATTAATCTTCTAGTATGATCCAGGCACTGTGCTAGTTCACCTAATCCTGACAACAAGGAATGACGATATTGTTCTCGCCATTTTGAAGACAAGAACACTGATTATTCAGAGGTGCTTGGGCTGAGACAAACATTATTTCACTTAACATTTGCATACATGATTTCATCTAATACTAATGGTGGTTAACTCTTCACTATGTTCAAAGTTCACTATGAATTCCGAGCTCACTATATTCAAAGAAGTTCACATATATAAACTCATTTAGTCCTCACAAGAACCCTATGAAATGGCGTATTATTATCGTCCCCATTTTATATATGAGAAAAAGGAGGCTAGTTTTTCTATTGCTGAGTAACAAATCACCCCAGCATTTGGCCACTTCAAACGACAAATATTTGTTGCCTCACAGTTCCTGTGGGTCAGGGATCTGAGAACAGCTTCAAGGGTGGTTCTGGCTCGTGGTCTTTCATGAGGTTGCCGTCAAGATGTCATCAGAGACTGCAGTCATCTCAAGGCTCAGCTCAGGGAGGAGCTGCTTCCAAGTTCTTTCCATGGACCTCTCCACAGGACTGCCTCACAACCTGGCAGCTGGCTTCCCTCAGGCCAAGTGATCCAAGAGAGAGTGAGAGAGAGCACCCAAGATGGAGGCCACCGTCTTTTTATAACCCAACCTCAGAAGCGACATTCCATTACTTCTATTCTGTTAGTTAGAAGTGAGGCAATAAGCCCAGCCCACACTCAAATGGCAGAGGATGACACAAGAGCATGAATAGGAGGAGGGGGTGATTGGGTCATCTCAGAGGCTGCCTACCACAGCGAGTCACTGAAGTTTCTCAGCCTCAGTTTCCTCAACTGTAAAATGGGAATCATAATAGTATCTACCTCAGAGCTCTTTTAAGGCCTCAGTGAGACAATACCTATAAAGAGAACAGAACAGTGCCCTGCAAACAATGAGTGAGGGCTCCATAAATGTGAGTCACCATCAACACCGAGGCTGGAAGCTGCTGGAGGGCAGGGACCGGTCTTGGTGGAATCTGTCCCTTTAATGCCTGTACTCCCTTTCACTCCACTGATGCCGGATACTGACAGTGCCAGTGCGGGAGCGGGCAACGAGGCAGTGCCTGCCCTCAGAGAGCAGCCCTTCCTGCCATTCCCTAGGCCTGAGGGAGAGGCCTCCTCAGGGTCATCAGGAATGTCCTCTCTGAGCCAGCCAGGGCGCAGGGGTCAAGAGTATCCAGGGGCTCTGACTCCTGCTGGCTCTCAGCCTACTCTACCCAAGATGGTTGAGCAAGGCAGGTTGCCACAGGGGGCTGGTCCTCGTTGAGAATCTAGCCCTCCTCCTGTGGGCCCTGGCTTGGCAGAGCCCCCAAACGCTGCCCAGTCTGCTCCCAAGAGAGGCTGGCAAAAGGGCAAGGAGAACTCTGGAATGCTAGACCACCCGTGAATGGCAACAGTAACTGTTTGTGGCTCCCTGAGGCTTGCCATCAAGGAACAACGTGCTGCCTTCTAGGGTGCTTGGCGATGGTGGTAGCGGCTTGGCATTACTGACCTGGAGCTCAGGGAAAGGAGTAGAGGGGAGGAGCAAGGAGGGGGCCAAATCCTCGGTGAAGAACCACATACCCTGCCAGGCTGCAGACGGGAAAGGGAGACCGAGCACAGTGGAGAAGCGATGGGCTGGGCTGGAAGGGCACAGGCTGTAGTCATGGATTTGACTCACAGCTCAACCTCTTGTCTGCTGGGTGACTTTGGACAGGCTGCTTCACTTCCCTTCATCTCTGATTCCTCATCCACAAAATGACCTTCCACCTCGCACAGAGGTCATGAGGATCAGCACTACAGATGTATGTGAGCCACTCCAAAAATGGACCCATTGTTATCAGCCTGGAGTGGCGGAGAGGGCGCTTAGAGAAAGAGAAGTCGAAAGCTAAGTAATCTGTTTTGTTTTATAAATTTTATTGAAGTATATATCCATATAAAAAGCACATGCATCATAAGTGTACAGCAAGACGAAATTTCACAAAGTGAACACAGATGTGTGACCAGTATCCTGATCAAGAAACAAAACATGACCAAAACCCCCAAATCTGCTTCATGTTCCCTTCTGGTTCCTATCCACCTGCAGGCAGAACCACTATGCTACCTTCTAAGATGTTGCTGTCGTGCTTTATTTAAATGGAAGCAGATGGTCTGCCCTCGTTTGGGTCTGTCTTTTTGGCTCAACACAGTGTTCAAGATATTCGCCGTGTTGTCACCCCTGTGATTGTGGTTTGCTAGTTCTCATTGCTCTGTAGTGTGCCGTTGGGTGGATATACTCCTAAAAAGTCATTTATTCATCTGACTGTTGATGGCCTTTGGGTTGTCCTCAGTTTGGGACTCTTAAAAATAGTGGTGCCATGAACATTCTCATTCATGTGTTTATTGGATGGATTTAGGATGGAACTACTGGGTCAGGGGTCATCCTTACTTACAGCTTTGGTAGGTGCTGCCAGTTTCCAAAGTGTTTGTACTAACATACACTCCCACCAGCAGTGAACGAGAGCTCTCCTTTCTGTATCTCCTTGTGCACACTTGGTATTGTCACTGCTTTCATTTGAGTCATTCTAGTGGGTGTGTAGTGGTGATTTTGATTGTGGTGTAATGGTGATTTTTAATTTGCATTCCCTTGATGACTAGTGGGGAGAAGCACCTTTTCGGGTGTTCATTGGACATTTGGGTATGAATCTAAGTCAGCTGATTTCCGTCCTTGATGGGGCTGCTCTAGAGAATTGACTCCCTCCCTTGAGATTTTGGATTTCACAAAGGAGTAAAATGTGGGGGTTCAGCCACAGAATTGCCAATTAAAACGAGACAAACTACCATCTGTGACAAGTATTACCGACTGGTTCAAGCAACTCCATCCGCTATGGGAGCAGGCTTTAGAGCTCCAGGTCTGCATGTGACCCACGCTCTGCCAGGCAGGCGTGCTGGCATGAGAGTGGGAAGGTGGAAGTGTGGCCAAGCATGCGTTTTTGCTGCTTCCGCTGATTCTTTTGGACGGCTTGGGGATAAAGACATTTGGTTCTCCTGGGATGGCAGTAGCAGAGATCTCAGGCCCAGGCTCTGGTTTTGTGGGTGTCAACAGGCAGACACAGGGCATCCGTTTTGCCAAGAAGGATCACATGGACCACTGCCAAGATGAGGTGGTGCTGGAGCCGGCTGATGGGGCCGGTGGCTTCCTGACTCCCCGGGTTCCTGATTATGGCAGAGATGGCAGAGCTCTTGGCAGGCTAGTTCTACCCTATTGGGGAGGCATTCCCAGAAACCCCCACCTACGTCTGCCCCACCAGCCCTCCCAATGATTTTGTAAAGTCCTAAATCCCTGTATTAAATTCTTTCCTGCTTAAAAAAGCTAGAGTGATTGCTACACCTGCGATTAAACCCTTACTGATATACTGTGATACACTGATACCACCATTTCATGAAGGAAAATATTATAAGATCAGAAAATGGGAAGAATATAATCCTAAAATAAAATAATCAGTCCCACGAAAAGCCCGTTTTCCTTTTCTCATTTGCCAGTGGAAATTTCAACACTTGTGGGCTCTAAAGGAAGAAGTGAGTTTAGGAGAGGAATTGAAAGGGAAAACACAAAGAGTGGCCCCTGAAATGGGACATGAGAAAGTTGATATGTTTGACATTTTAACCGTAGTACCAGGAGTAACATTCCTCTGGTACTGATAGTATCCTGAACTCATTTATAATGCCACGAATAATAATGTCCCCATGAGTTCTTTCACCCTGATCCGGAGTTGAGGGTCAAGAAGAGCTTTTGATAAGGCGGCGTGTCGGGCCAGAGCCGTTGTAGTTGTGTCTCCCAAAATAATTTGAGTGCTCATTAGTAATATTTGGTTAGTTAGTTATTTGGTATTTTAAATGGTAATAACAGGATTCAGAGAAACAACTCCTGAGAGGAAAGAGAGGAGCTGGAGTGAGGAGCCAACCAAGAGGACCTGGAGAGGAAGCCCTGGTGGTGATGAGGTTTGCTGGGTATTTGGGATCCAGGAGGGTCTGTCTGCCAGCCTTGCTCTGCTCCATAGCTGCAAAGGCCTCAGTGCTGAAGCCTGGCTGGGGAAGGAGGTATCCAGGCTAAAAGCTGGGCATGGGCCGTGGTGACGATGGCAGCCGTTGGGGACGGGGTGGGGTGTAGCTCTTTCTTGATGCTGTCAGCTGAGTCTGGCTGGTAGGGTCAAGGAGAGCGATGAATGACACCTTGAAGGAGCTCTCGAGATGGAAGCCCCTCAGTCATCCTCTGGCCCAGTGATATGAAGCGATGCTTTCTTTCTCTCTCTCTTTTCCCCCTTTTTAATAGTTGATAATGGAAATTTTCAAACAAACAAAAAGTAGAGAAAATAGTACCATAAACCCCCATGGACCCATGACCCAATGACAACAATCATCAACTTACCAGCCCACTGATTTTTAAGCGGTTTTTAGCCTCCGACTCTCTGCTCAGATAAAACCTCATGTATGTGTAGCTGAATGAAATTATGAAATATTTCCTTATGTTTTTCCCAATTCCTTTCTCCCATTCAAGCAGATCTTGGGAGAATACCAATACCTAGGAGAACGTAACGGGTTTGCAAGGGAGTTTAGAGACTGGGAAGGAGTCTGCATGCATTTGCCAGGGCTGCAAACAAAATACCATGGACTGGGTAGTCTACACAACAGAAATTTATTTTCTCACCGCTCTGGGGGCTGGAAGTCTGAGATCAAGGTGTCAGCAGTGCTGGTTCTTTCTGAGCACTGGGAGGGAACTCTTTGTTCCAGGCCTCTCTCCTTGGCTTGTAGATGGCCGTCTTCTCTCTGTCTCTTCACATCGTCTTCTTTCTATGCGTGTCTGTGCCAAATTTCCTCTTCTTGTAAGGACACCAATCATCTTGGATTAGGGCCCACTCAGATGACCTCATTTTTACTTGATTATCTCTATAAAGACCCTATCTCCAAATAAGGTCACATTCTGAGGTATTGGGGGTTAGGACTCCAGCATATCTTTTTTGGGGGGGACACAATTCAACCCATAACAGGGACTCACCGGCATAGACTGAATGAATCCCTTAAAGAAACACGAAAGGAAATTCCCCCCAGGCTAGGAAGAGTTTTCCCGGGATGGAGGGTAGGCTAGAGAGAAGAGTCTGTGGGATAAGGAAGAGAAAGAGGGGACATTGGTCAGCTTCCAAAAGGCACCCATGTCCCAGGAGTGGCATGGAATCAGCAGAGACAGCTGGACCCACAGGGACCACTGGACAGACATACGGCTTGTTAGTGGACACTTGTGTCCCAGAAGTGAGGCACTGCCTGAGAGGAGAGCTCCAAGAATATTTGGGGTGAATATTTCATCCAGCTTCTGGGACTCAGTCCACAGTCCTGGGAGTCAGAAATTAATTTAGAAAACAGAAGAATTGATATTTTCTGTACTTCCTGAGTTTGCCAGCTGTGAGTAATATCTGCCAAACATAAAATAGACAAAAGCAGGATGGTTTCAGGGGGACAAGCCTGGCTCCTCCAGCCCTTGCAGCATCCTACGGCAATCCAAGGAGTCCTAGGGTTCCAGGAAACTCAGTTTGAAAACACTTAGGGACCACCCCTCCCTGCTTGTTCCACACACAAGGACTCGGAGGATCAGAAGAGGAAAAGAGCTGCCCGTGGGCAAGCACAAGGCAGGTTAGCAGCAGAGCCAGGCTGGAGCCCAGTGCTCCGGATTTCTGCCAGGACACTTTCCTGGTGGCTTCTTCAAAGATTTCCCAAGGATGCTGATGCTGTATCTTTGATCCACATCCAGCTCCTCTCCGGGTAGGTGTCTTACTGCACTGCAGACGCTGAGTCCCTGAGCCATCCTGGAATGGGCCTGGAATCACTTCTTGGGACCTTGTCAGGTTTTTGTTGTTTTGTCAGCTGTTTAACAGATGTGCAGTGTCCTGTGTGCTTTTGACACCTTCCCATTAATCTCTGAGGGCGTCTTTGCTTTCTAGCCCAATGAAGCATCCCAGGTTCACCTTGTCCTTCTCCTCCCTGGGGAATTATCCCTGGAATAAGCCATTTATTCCTGGTTCTAAGTTGAGTTTTACGAGCAGTTTCACAAGAAGAGGGTTTGGGAAATTATGACGTTAGGGGGAAAACACCATCAAAAATTTCTTTTGTAAGACAGATTTGATTATTCTACGGTCAGATCATTCCCCACACACTGAGGTAATCCCCATGTGGAGAAATGGCAGAGACCTTCCTCCTTGAATTTGTCTCCGGCGTCTTTTAATATATTCCTTTCTGCTTCAACTTTAACTAGTTAAAGTGGATTCTCTTCTCTGTAATTAACCCTCATCAATGGAGTGATTGATAGCAGGATGGTGGCAAGCAACAGACTCTCAGGGAAATGAGAATTTGAGATTGGATATCTGACCTAGTTGGATTCGAAAGCAACAATGATCCTATTGACTCTAGGAGATACTATTCTGGTAGTCCACAACATACAGTGGCACACAGTTCTCACCTGTGGTCAGCTGTGATAAAGACACAGCTTTGGAGGGCAGAGTGGCTGCTGAGATAAACCATTGTGGGGAGAACAAGGAACATAAATCTGCGGAATGGGCTGGCTGCTTCAAACTACATGGAGAGCTTAAGGAAAGAAATGACCTCAGGGTTTTCTTTTCTTCCTCTTTAAATATATGCAGACATAAACTGCACGTATTTAAAGTATACAATTTGATGTTTTGACATATATATGTGTATATATATATACAGGCGCACACACACACCCCTGTGAAACCATCACCACAATCAAGATAATGAAAACCCATTACCCCCCCAAGTTTCCTTGAGCCCTTTGCAATCAATTCCTCCCACTCTGCCCTGCCCCCCTGCCATTCCCAGGCAACCACTGATCTACTTTCTGTCACTGTAGATTAGTTTTCATTTTCTAGAATTTTTAATAAATGGAAGCACACAGTATGTACTCTCCTTGGTCTGGCTTCTTCCACTCAGGGTAATTATTAGAATCATTTTGAGGTTTATTCATGCTGTCAAATGTATCAATAGTTCATCCCTTTTTATTGTTGAGAAGTATTCCATTGCATGAATATACCAGAATTTGTTTATCTGTTCATTTGTTGATGGATATTTGGGTCATTTCTAGTTATGAATAACGCTGCTATGAATATTAGTGGATAGGTCTCTGTGTGGACATGTTTATATGCTTTCATTTTTCTTGGGTAAATATCCAGGACTGAAATTGATGGATTATGTGGTATGTGTATGCTGTATGCTTAACTTTTTAAGAAACCGCCAAGCTGTTTCTCAGTGGTTGTACCATTTTACATTCCCACCAGCAATGTGTGAGAGTTCTAGTTGCTCCATATCCTGTCCAACACTTGGTGTGGTCACTCTAATTTTAGCCATTTTGATAGGTGTATAGTGGGATCTCAGCGTGATTTTAATTTGCTTTGCCCTGATGACTAATGATGTTGAGCATCTTTTCATATCCTTATGTGTAATCTATATATTTTCACCAATTTTTAGTGAAGAGTCTGTTCAAATTTTTTGCCCATTTTTATTGGGTTGTTTTCTCATTATTGAGTTTAGAGTTCTTTATAGATGCTGCATACAAATCCTTTATCAGATATGTAATCTGAAAATAATTCTCCTAGTCTGTGGCATGTCTTTTCATTCATTTACCAATGTCTTTTGAAGAGTTCTTAATTTCAACAAAGTCCAATTTATCAAAATTTTTTTCAATAATTTGAAAAATAATGAATTATACTTATGGTGTTACATTAAAGAAATCTTTGTAACCCAAGGTCACAAAGATTTTCTTCTGTGTACTCTTTTTATAGTTTTAGATTTGAGCATTTAGATCTATGATAAATTTTGAGTTAACTTTTTGTGTGTATGGTGTGAGGGAGGGATAAGCAAACTTTTTCTAAAAGGATCAGATAGTAAAGATTTTAGGCCTTGTCAGCCACACGATCACAGTCATTAACTATTCAACTCTGTCATGTAGAGCAAAAGAAGGCTGAGAAAATAAATAAATGAGTGTGGCTGTGTTTCAATAAAACTTTATTTACAAAAACCAGAGAGTGCCCACATTTGGCCCACTGGCCGGAGTTTGCAGGCCCTTCCTTTAAATCCCCAAACCATACTGAGACTCCCTAGGCAACAGAAGCAGCCCCACCTAGCCCTGTCTGTTGAGTCTGGTCCTGCCTTGCTTAAAGATGCTGAGTGACCTCACCTCAGGTAGGTACCTTGCAAGAGGATGCCAATTTTTCTCACACCTCACCCCTACTCTTCCTCATTGCTTTCCAACCTATAAGTAGGGGCATATTTCTGTACGCCCCAGAGGACCAAGTACAACATCTGACTCAGGAAGAGCTGTCTACACGCCAGAATCTCAGGTGGACGAAGCAAAATGTTAGGTCATTCATTTTCATCTCCTCTGCCTGCTTTGGGCTGACAAAAAAAAGTCAAGAAGTTTAGGTCAAATTCTGCCCCTAATGCTGTGTGATATTGATCAAGTCACTCCACATCTCTCTTCCCCTGCATCACCATCTGTGGGGAGAAAAAAAGATTTCTCCTAACACTCTCAGTGTTATTGAGTGGCTAAGAATAAGACAATACATTTCTTACCCACCTGGTGTCCTCTCTGCCAGACAATTCTAAAGCTGCCTTCTCCTTGAAGAATTTTAAAGACGGCTTTCTTTTTTTTAAAAAGCACTATACAAATGCAAGGTATTGTGACTATTTTCTCTTTTTAAGTAATTCTAGAAAGCCCAGGCCCAGGATTTCACAATCTGTCACTGTCCCTTGCTGCCCCTGCCTGTTGCCAGGGAGAGAGATTATCCTGGCTTGGGGAAGGTCAGCCAGCCCCAGCACGATCTCTAACAAGGTTTGGCTTGCCATCCCCAATCACAGATTGAAAACCAGTGACACAGAGACTGAGCAAGACCACTCCAAGGCCAAACAGAGTGGCACTGAGAGGAGAAACAACACTCAGCACCACTCAAGCTCCTCACAGGCCATTTTAATCACCACCCACGCCTGCAGGAGGGCGCAGCTCTCCCGTCTGCATGGCAGACAGGCTGCAGTCTGTCAGAACAGTGAAAGAGGGAATGTCTTTGAGAACAGAGACCTCATCTGCATGGCCCTGGGGGCCCTGCTTTGAACATAGCAGAGACGAAAGAACAGATATCCCAGGCTAGTAGAGGAGCTGGTCCCCACGCAGCACAGACATAAAAATATTTATCACAGTCATCTATAAATGTATGCAAGAGCCTGAGACCCAGAGATGTGCCTCATTCCATGCTGACCTCTTAAAGGAACATCTGGATTTAGTAAGAACAAATTTATTAATTCGCTATTATTAAGAATGACTCCCGGGCCGGCCCCGCGGCTGAGTGGTTAAGTTCACGCGCTCCACTTCGACAGCCCAGGGTTTCACCGGTTCGGATCCTGGGCGTGGGCATGGCACTGCTCATCAAGCCATGCTAAGGTGGCGTCCCACATGCCACAACTAGAAGGAGCTGCGACTAGAATATACAACGATGTACTGGGGGACTTCGGGGAGAAGAAGAAGAAAAAAAAGAGTGGCAACAGATGTTAGCGCAGGTGCCAATCTTTAAACAAACAAACAAACAAAAACTCCTGTTTTACATAAGAGTGAATAATTTGAAAAGGACTTTCACATCATTGGCCTGATCCTCATAACAAGTCATCAAGGGCCGCTGTAGGACAGCATTGTTATCCTTGCTGGGGACTACAGTTCAGAGAGGTGAAGGGACTTGTTGGACATCCCACAGCTAGAAAGTGGGAGAGCTGGTGTAGAACCTCTGGGTATTCTGACTCCAAGCTTAGTACTCTTCTCCTTGATCCTTCTCAATGTTGAGTGAAAAGACTGTCTTCTCATCAGGTGGGGCAACTTAGGAAGGATGCACAAGGAGGAAAGGAAAGAGATGAGCGAAGTGATGGGCAATATCAGTTGAATCAGCCCTGACTACCAAGAGGGAGACAGCTGTTAGGGCCAGATGGTTCCAGAGCCCCCCACTCCCCTCTTCTTACCTCACAACATGGCCCCTGGCATACAAAACAAACACATTAGGGAGTAGGCACTGTGTTTTCTTTTCAAAAGCATTCATCATGGAGAGGTTTGAATAGTAATCTCCCCAAGAACATCTAAAATAAGGTTAAAACTATAAAAATGATATTAAATACCATTTTGGGAGACATCGGCATATTGTATAAGGTCCATATACATAATCAGTTACACGTGCAGATAGCCACTGGGGTGATTTGAGACAGGGGATGGGAAAAAATGACCTCTAAAGAGTATAGGGGTGCTGGTCTCTGACTCTTTCTCTCCTATGCTCAATAAAGAGGTTGTGGACTGACTGTGTGCATATGTGTGTGTGTGTACACTCACTCGTGGAAGGGGGTGTATACATGGTGGGGGAAAGCCTGGCTTTCACTACTAAAACCAAAGTTCAATGATGGTGCCTTCCAGGAAGGTTGCCTTTGACTTTTCTAATGAAAAATTAATAGGCACTTACTTGCTGTTGCCTTTAATTACATTTGCCAGAGCAGAGTGTCTGCCAACCAGCATTGCTCTGGCTGTCTTCTGGGCTGGATGTGCTTTCAACAAAGCCCACCGGTTTGGGAGGAGAAAGGGAGCCATTTTGGCTGAGCAGCTGAAGAGGCAGAAACATCATGGGACAGAGATTGTTATCACATTTTCTGCTAATGGGTCCCCACCCATTAGCATACACCTGACGGAGAAGCCGAACCACGCACACCTTGGTAGTCAATGGACCAGGATTTTAAACCTGTGGGCTGAGGACACCAAAAGACCAAGAACTTGTAAAAGGGCCACTAAGCCCTGTCTGTAGGCATAATAAACATGCTCCCCTACAAATACAGAACCATTTTTCTAACATGTGTAGATGCTATTGGGTTTAATCAAGTATTAACTCATTTAAATCAATTACTAAATTTATAATAACTTTTACCAATATGTATTTTCTTAACTAAAGGTACATATACATGTTGTTGGGGTCCTTGAATTTTTTTTTACCTTAAAATTGGGCCTTTATGCAGGAAAAGACCAGGAACTTAAAACTAGGATATTCCTTCTCTAATTGTGAAGTATGGTTATTATGGGAATGGTCTTTTTGGACCCCACTTTTCTTCCCATTTTTAACAGATTTCTTGAGATATAATTTACATTCCATAAAGTTTGTCCATTAAAGTGTGTAATTCAATGGCTTTTAGTGTATTTACAAAGCTGTGGACCCATCACCACAGTCTTAGAACAGTTTTCACCACCCCATTGTCTCATTAGCAGTTAGTGGTTCCCCCACCCCCAACCCCTCCACCCTGCCCCCAGCTCTAGGCAACCACTGATCTATTGTGTTTCTATAGATTTGCCTCTTTGGGATATTTCATTTAGATAGGATCATACAACATGTGGTCTTTGGTGACTACAGGAATGTTTTAAATCCTCAGAACTCCATCCAGTCTTTGAATATCCAACTCCTATGCATACTTAAGGACCCTTTTCATCCCTCCCAGGAGCCTTTCTTGCTTCCTCCAGTCTGTAGGAATATTTTTCTCCTATTAATGAACAGCCTCTTGTTTGGAGTGTTTAAGAAACACTCGGCATAGCTGTGTGGCCCAAATCTGCTGACGCTGTGCCGCTCTCCAGATGCGATTTCTTCACCTCTGACTTCTTGGGGGTGGCATCTTGCTGGCATACCTCTTGGGCTCCCCTCACTCAACTGTGTCCAGCACGGTTTTCTGCTTGAGATGGATAATCAGTTTATGTGTGTTGAAAGAATAAATGACTCATGGGGATGTTCTCAGACCTTTAGGAAAAAAAAGGATTCAGGAGAAAGTGTAAGAAAAAAAAGCAAAATCAAGAACAGTACAAAGATAAAGCATGGAGTGTGGGCATTAGAGTCCAAAGGTTTGGCAGCTACAGCTCAGGCATGATCCTGTGTTGCGACTAGAGGGCACTAAAAGGCCCTGGGCCATAAAGGGTCTCCCACTTACCTCCAGGAGCAAGTGAAAGAACAGATTAGTCGCTCCCTTAGCTGAAGGCATTAACCGCCTCCATTAAAATGCAAATGTCAACACCTGGGAGAGTGGCAGATCGAGCTATTATCAGCCATTTCCACCTCAGCTCCAACCTGAGCTCTTTGACTATTTTCTGCTCCCTGAGGCCCAGAGGTTTGGAGGTGAGTGTAGGGTCTGGAAAAATCTAGGGCCTGGTTCTCTATGGCCCATTGCAAACTTCTTCTCATCCTCGATTTCCCTGCCAAGGAAGCCAAAGGTCAAGAGTAAGAGGGCTGATATCTGTGGTTCCTCCTCAGAGCTCCTGGTGGGGACGGGCTAGAGTGGAGGCTGGCTCCCAGGGACCTCAGCCTTTTGTGCCATTGCTAAGACACTGGCCCCCAAGCCTCCATGGATGATCTGCCCTCAAGACACCCAATGCTCCATCCTGCTAGCTACTCTCTGACTTGGGGATGATAACGAGTTAGTGTTAGTTCTTCCTGGGAAAGGTAAATCATCCATGGGGCTTGCTCTCAAAATGCAAACAACCAGGGAGGTTGACACACTTTGGGGAGTAATTTCTACCTAATTTTGGGAACGGGAGGATCTTTGACTCATTTCACCCTCGAGAGAGCCTACGGTTCTTAGAGTTCCTTAACTCCTTGGAAGAAGTCATTACAGGGCAGGGCTCTCCTGGGCAAAGCTGTCCAATGGGCACAGTTAATTTTTGACCCCCGATTCCTAACTGGATTTCATTTCTGCCCTCTTCCTTCCTGCTCTCCCGCACCCATGCCCTCTTCTGGTTCCATTTGCTTCAGGACATGCTTAGTGGTCCCGAGTGCTCTCTCTCCTTCCTAACTCATCCCTACACCTAAACTGCATGCATCCATTCCCTTAGCACCCCCCACCCTTGGCTGGGCATTAGTGCATCAATGGGGGCAGCCTGCTGATTAAACTCATTCACACTGACTTGCTAACCACTGACTTCCTGGCATAAACCCTTCAGTCCCCCAGGGGTATCTGCATTCATTTTTTTCAACCATTTTATTGAGATATAATTTACACACCATAAAGTTCATCTAGTTGTGTCAAACAGTGCATGCAGTTCAATGGTTTTTGGTGTATTTATCGAGTTGTGCAATCATCACCATAATCTAATTTTAGAATATTTTCAAGACCCCAAAAAGAAATCTTGTACCCACTAGCCATCATTCCCCATTTGTCCCCCTCCCCAGGCCTGGGCAACCACTAATCTACTTTCTGTCACTAGGTCTCTATATTCATTTTTAGGGAATTATTGTCATCCCAAAGCATGACTATCTAATAGTGGAAGTTTAAGCAGTGAGGGGGAAGGTATTTTTAGGTAGGGTACTATTATTGATACTCACTTCTATACATATTTCTGAATATTCTAAAACATTAATATTCTAATTTCCAAAATCCAAATATTCTTCTAAAAAGAAGTCTGAGGGAGTGAAGAATGAAGCTGAAGGGTAACTGAGACACCGGGCGGGGTGGGGGGAGATGGCTGGAGGGGGCAGTGGGGTGTCCACAGGCCTCCCAAAGGGCCTGCTGTGCCCTGAGGTGTGTAGTCACTTCAGCTCTGCAAACCAAACACTCATTTCAGAGAGGCCAGAGGCGGTCCTTGGGTCAGCCCTTATGTGACGACAACAGCCAGCTGTGCATCCTCCAGTTGGTCTTCAAAACCTCTGCCTTTTGTTCCTGTGACTCCTACCTTTTCTTGGTTTTCTTCTGACCTTGAGGACTCTTCCTGTACATAGAGGTTGACTCGTGAGTTTCCTTGTCAGCCTCCGCAGGTGTCCTCCAGCCAATGGAACCATTCCCATCACTATGTCACTTTCAGGCTTCATCTACATCTGCTCCACAATAGCTTCCTGACTGGTCCCCTACACTCTTGGATCTTGCTTTTCCAACCTAGATACATCATTGCCAGAGTTTGCTTCCTCAAACATAATGGACCAGGACACTCCTGTCCTCAAATTCGGGGGCTTTGCATTGTCTTTAAATTGTAGCCCACCCTCCCCCTCTCAGTGTTCAAGAGCCCAATCCACCTTTCCATCTTCATCCACTGCTACCAGTCGCACCCCCACCCCCCTCCTGCCCCAGACTCCATTCAGCTCTCTAGTCCTCAGATGTAACCATTTCTCTATGCAACAAACAACTACTGGGCACCCTTTGTGCCAGGTACCAGGCTAAGCATTGGGCACAAGAATGAGTAAGATACCAGCTCTGTCCTCAAGGAGTTCAGCTCTCTGTGGAGATAGTTCTGAAAACAAGTGAAGATAATAGAATGTGACAAGTGCTATAATAGAGATAAAAGCCAGGTGTGCTGGGAGCTGAGGAGGAGGGCGTGCCTAACAGCCTGGGGGAGAGGTGGCAGATGGGAGGGGCATTAGAGAGGGCTTCACGGAGGTGCTGTAAATTTGATTTGTGCAGGGGGTGAGTCCGGGTCATCTCTGCAGAGGCGTCAAGAGCGGTTCAGGGCTCCCCGAAGACGTGGAGAAGTGGTGGACAGTGAAAGCTGGCAAGTAGGAAGAGTCTGTTTTGTGGGCAGTTTTTAGTAGAGGGTGTGACACGCATGATCAAATGGGAACAATGTGGAGGGC
>NC_060270.1:23942267-23946460 GCF_021613505.1 Equus quagga | reverse complement strand
GAGGACCCTGGGAAGTGCGGTAGGAGGGGAGGAGGGAGCGTGGGAGATGGTAATTCCACCAGCGGTGAGAAAACAGGGGGAGCAAGCTCTTGTTGGGACCTTAGTTTAAAAAAAAAATTGAATCTGGGATGCTGGTGGGTACCAAGGAGCATCCATGGGGAGCTCTCCAGTGGACAGGGGGAGGCTTGGAACCGGGAAGGGAGGCAGGGGCTGAAGATACAGACTTCAGAAATACCTTAGGAAAAAAAATGTGTTTATCCTTTGACCCAGTGATTCTTCTTGTAGGAATTTCTCCTAAGGATGTAATTAAAGATGTGTGTGAAGATTTATTTACAAAAATGCTCATTGTTTATAACAGTAAAAGAGTGGAAACTTTTTACAAACTGCTACAACAGTGAAAAATGTCCAACAATAGGGGACTGGTTAAATAAATTATGCTGTATCCATGCAATGGAATTCTGTGCAGACAATAAAATGGATATTGTAGATGAATGCTTATTGACATGAAAAAACACCCACAACTTTTGCTAAGCATAAAAAAGCAGATTCTAAAACTATTTGTGGAGTAACAGTCCTGTTTTTTGTTGAAGGAAAAAAAATATGTTAATGGTTCTTTCTAGGTGGTATGATTATGAATGTTTCTTATCTTTTTTTAGCTTTTCTACCTTTAACCATACATGGCTTTTGTTATAACAGTTATTTTAAAAATTTGAATAAAATTAAAAGGAACAACCTAGGAAGAGCTCAGGGAATGAGAAGATTCAAGGATGGAACTCAGTTACCTTGACCTCTGGTCATCTGGCCTCTGTTCATGCAGTTGCCTGTCCTGGGTGTCCCTCCCATGTCATATTTGTTGCATAGCCGCATGGTGGAGTACAGGAACACGTGAATTTAAGGTCCATTCCGCTATAAACTGTGAGCCTTGGGCAAACTTTCTGCTTCTCTAAGTCTTAGTTTTATCATCTTTATAGTGGGGAAAATAACATCTTCCTCAAATGGTTATACGACAGTAAAATATTTATAGACATACAGTAGTTGTTTAACAAATATTAGTCCATCCTCCCTTTCTTCTTACTCATCCTTCCTGCTAGCCCCAGACTTGACCTCCAGAGTCTTTTTGGGCCCCCACAGTGAGAATTAGTGCCTCTTCTCTCTGAACCCCTTAGACACTGTTAGGATGTCTGTTGAACCCTGAACTGTGGAGTTGGGGGCTGGCTTGTGCCCCTCCCCGGCTGTAGTCAGAGTCTGATTCTCTCTCCTTGTAGCACTTAGCACAGTCTTTGCATATAACGGGCGCTCTGTGGATGTCGGCTGACTACATTCATGGTGCTTTTTATGACTTAGCTAATCATGGATTACTCAAAGGTTGGATTACTCAAGGGTTAGTTTATTCAGATCGCTTGGAATTTTTCTCCTCCCAATTTGTAACTCTGGCAAGGTTTATCTTCCAATGTGCAAAGAGATGGCCAGCAGAGAGAGAGAAAGGAAAGCTCACTCAGACCTCTGGGCTCCTTGTCAGAAGCTCTGCAGAGAGCTGGAAGACGAAGACAGAGAAGAGAAGGTTGTTTCTCCCTCCCCTGGGTAAAGGCGTGGTTCCCCTGCCCTCTCAGTGAGTAGACTGTCAGAACTTCCAGCAGGACAGCTTAGGGGCAAGGGGAATTGGGTATCGACCTACAGTAAAGTCCTTCTTTCCACTCCTGCTTCTGTCGCTGTTGCCGTACAGGAGTATCCGGTCATTCTCTGCCCCACTCCAGCGGGGGCTCCGCCTTGCTCTGGTGCGCATCCACCCCGCTAACACCTTGCTAGGTAGGGGAGGCAGCCTGGCACTGACGAAAGATCTGTCCGTTGCAAGTTAGGAGACCTGTGTGACCCATGGCAAGTTGAGCAAGCTCTCGGAGTCTCAGTTTCCGCATCTATAACTGGGAATAATCACACAGGCCCTGTCCCCTGTCACATCCTAGGGTTACTGAGGGCAATCAAATGAGATTTTAAAAAAGTACGACCGGGCAAAGAGCTCTTCATAAACGCCAGGTGTTCCTAGTGCTGTCTGTGGGGCTCTTTCTTGGTAACTACCCACCAAAGCGTTCCTGTCCGCCCCGCCCTGGCTGCATCGGCCTCACCCACTGCATCTCCATCTTTTCCGTCCCTGTCTTCATGCGCCTCAGCGATCCTCAGTCTCTCCATCTCCCCCGTCCATTTCCGGCCCTGCCTTTCGGGCCCCTCCGGCCCCTCCAGGGACTCTGGTCTCCGGCTCCTTGCGGCAGTCGCTGCCTGGGCGCCCCCCGCCCTGTGCGCCCTCCTTTGGCACGGCCGCCGGGCCAGAGAATCGCCCAATAAGAGCGCTGGACTCAAGTCTGACAGCTCAGGAAGCGGCCAATCGAGCTCGGCCAGAGAAGGGGGGGCGCAGCGCGGGGGCTGAAGTTGGGATGAATGGGGGGAGGGGGATTAAAGGGGGATACAAAAGAGGGGAGCTAGGACTAGGGGCGTTTGAACCCAAGCAGGGGGCGGGGGAGGGCCGCACGCCACCCAGGTCCAGCGAGGGGACCGCGGGCTGGACGCGGCTCCAGGCGCCAGGGAGGGAGGGGGCGCAGCGAGAATTTTGGGTGAGGAAGGGGAGCTGGGGCCCCCGCGGCCCCCGGGCGCCTCCCGGGGCCGGGCCTGAGGATGCCGGCTGGGCGCCGAGGCGGGGGCCGCGGCCCGGCCGGGGGCGGAGGCGGCCGCCCGGGGCGGTGAGCCGAGGCCGGAGCGGCGTGGGGGGCGGGGAGGCGGCGGGAGGAGGGGATGCGGAGGGCGCTCCGGCAGCGGCGGCTGCAAGCGGGCGAGAAGGGAGGAGCGGCGCGAGCGGCCGGAGCGGCGCAGGGCCCGAGGCGTGCATGGCGCGCCCTGAGCCCGGCTCCCGCGGGCCTCCCCGGAGCGCCCCCGGGGCGCAGCGGCTCTTGGGCGGGCCCCTCTCGGCCGGCAGCATCTGAGCCCCGGCCCTCGATCTCTGGATGCCGTGCTCCCCGGGAGAAGCCCGCCTGCGTTGGGGCAGAACGGCGGCGGCGCTGCGCCGGATTCCGCCCTCCGCCTAGTCCTTCTGCGCCCGGCCGCGCTGGGCCCGCAGCCGGCGGCGAAGAGCCTGGGGCTTGCAGAGCCGGCGCGACAGCCCTCCTGGGTCGGCGGGTCCGGGCCAGCCCCGCTCCGTTTTGGGGGAAGGGGGAGGTGAGAGGGGAAGGGCCGCGCCGCAGGAGCCGGTCCTCGCCCCCGCCCCCTGCGCGGACGCGCTGAAGGCTCGGCTCAGCTTTCGCGGGGGCCACGCTCCCACTCTCGCCGCGGGAGGTGGGGGATGCGGGCGACGGCCCCCCTGGGCTCCAGGACCCTCCCCCCAGGACTCCGGAGCTGTTGCTCCGCCCGCCGCCCCCTCCCCCGTCCTCTCCACCCCCCCCATCCCACCTCCCCACCCCTCGTAAGAAAATAATGCTGGCTGGCGCCCGCACCTCCCAGTCGCTCCCAGTCCGTCGCGAGGAAAGGGCACCCGCTTGGTCTCCACGCCGGGACACCCGCCGAGCCGCCCTAGCCGCCGCCGAGCCGCGTGTGCCGCTGGGCTCCGCTTAGGCAGAATCTACGAGCGCCGCGCCCGGGCATTGCCAGCCCCGGGGAGGCGCCGCCTGCAAGGACACCTCTCCGTCCCGCCTCGTCCGCAACTCCGGTCCTTGTCGAGCTCGACGCGAGCCAGGAGTCCGGACGTCCGTCTGAGCGCGGCACAGCAGCTCGAGCAGTCCCCGCTGCCCCAGCTCGGAGCCAACTCCATCTCGGACCTAGGACTCCAGACGCGGATTCTCAGCCACTACTCACCTCGGGGCTCTGCCTGCCTCCCCACTCGCCCTCCCGCTGCCCTTCTTCTCCGCTCAGGACGGGGGTGCCAAGATGCCCCGCTGCTGCGCAGGGCCCCGGGCCGCCCCCGACGTGTGACCCCAGCCTAGTCCCCCTGCTCGGCCGTCCGCCCTCCCCTTGGAGACCCCCGGCCCGGCCCCCGGGGGAGGAGGAAGAAGACGACGAGGCCGAGGAGGGGATGTCCAGCTCCAAAAGCGTGAGCCCCCCGGGCTACGCGGCGCAGACAGCGGCGGCGCCGGCGTCCCGGGGAGGCCCGGAACACCGCTCCGCGTGGGGGGAGGCCGATTCCCGCGCCAATGGCTACCCCCACGCCCCCGGGG